>NC_041382.1:530717662-530724985 GCF_002162155.2 Triticum dicoccoides | reverse complement strand
TCTGCCGCCGTGCCCCGGTGGCCTTGCACCGCCGCGCTCCCTCGGGCACGAGCGCCCGCAACCAGCGCCCGCCCCGTTAACCACTGCCCGGATCCACTATGGCCCCTGTGCCTATGACATGAGGGGCCCAGGCCCTAGAACGAAAATTAAAAAAAAGATTTAATAAAATAAATAAATAAATAATTAAAATAATTAAAATATTAATTAGTTAATTAATTAAAGAAATAATTAACTTAATTGATCCTGATTAGATTAACCTAATCACCTAGTTAGTTAATTAATCTATTAGGTTAGTTAACAGTCAATGACAGCTGGGACCCACACGTCAGTTTGACCAGTCAATGCCCCTGTTGGCTGCTGACGTCATGCTGACGTCATGATGACGTCAGCAAACACTGTTTTGGATAAGGTTGGATTTAAATGAATAAATAAAATCAGAAAATGATTTAAATCTTTAGAAAATCATATCTTTTAATCCGTAACTCGGATGAAAATACTTTCTACATGAAAGTTGCTCAGAACGACGAGACGAACCCGGATACGCAACCCGTTCGTCCACCACACCCCCCTAACCTATCGAACCCGCAACTTTCCCCCTCCGGCTCCTCTGCCCGAAAACACGGAACCCCGGGAATACTTCCCGGATGCTTCCCCCCTTCACCGGTATCACCTCCTACCGCGTTAGAACACGTCTAGCTCTGCCTGTTATCCTGTTATGCACTTGCTTGCTATGTATTTACTGTTTCTCCCCCCTCTTCTCTCCGGTAGACCCCCGTGACGATGCTGACGCCCCAGTTCGACTACGGAGTTGACGACCCCTCCTTGTCTGAGCAACCAGGCAAGCCCCCCCTTTGATCACAAGATATCGCCTACTCTTCTCTATACTGCTTGCATTAGAGTAGTGTAGCATGTTACTGCTTTCCGTTAATCCTATTCTGATGCATAGCCTGACATTGTTGCTACACCTGTTGATACCTTACCTGCAATCCTAAATGCTTAGTATAGGATGCTAGTTTATCATCATTGGCCCTACATTCTTGTCAGTCTGCCTTGCTATACTATCGGGCCGTGATCACTTGGGAGGTGATCACGGGTATATACTATACATACATACATACATACTATACAGATGGTGATTAAAGTCGGGTCAGCTCATTGAGTACCCGCAAGTGATTCTGACGAGGGGGCTGAAAGGACAGGTGGCTCCATCCCGGTAGAGGTGGGCCTGGGTTCCCGACGGCCCCCGACTGTTACTTTGTGGCGGAGCGGCAGGGCAGGTTGAGACCACCGAGGAGACAGGTGGGCCTGGCCCTGTTCGGCATTCGCGGATACTTAACACGCTTAACGAGATCTTGGTATTTGATCTGAGTCGGCTACGAGCCTATACGCACTAACCATCTACGCGGGAGTAGTTATGGGTATCCCGACGTCGTGGTATCAGCCGAAGCACTTCAGACGTCAGCGACGGAGCGGCGCGCGCCGAATTGGACTGGAACGCCACTAGGCTAGGTCTGCTTTCGGCCGCGTACGCAACGTGCAGGTGTGCTATGGGCGATGGGCCCAGACCCCTGTGCGCTTAGGTTTAGACCGGCGTGCTGGCCTCTCTGTTGAGCATGGTGGGGCTGCGACGTGTTGATCTTCCGAGGCCGGGCATGACCCAGGAAAGTGTGTCCGGCCAAATGGGATCGAGCGTGTTGGGTAATGTGGTGCACCCCTGCAGGGAAGTTAATCTATTCGAATAGCCGTGATCTTCGGTAACAGGACGACTTGGAGTTGTACCTTGACCTTATGACAACTAGAACCGGATACTTAATAAAACACACCCTTCCAAGTGCCAGATACAACCGGTGGTCGCTCTACCTCAGGGATATGAGGAGGGGATCGCCGGGTAGGATTATGCTATGCGATGCTACTGGAGATGCTACTTGGAGATGCTATTTGGAGATGCTACTTGGAGGACTTCAATCTACTCTCTTCTACTTGATGCAAGACGGTGGCTGCGAGAAGCGTAGTCTTCGACAGGATTAGTTATCCCCCTCTTATTCTGGCATTCTGCAGTTCAGTCCACTGATATGGCCTCCTTACACATATACCCATGCATATGTAGTGTAGTTCCTTGCTTGCGAGTACTTTGGATGAGTACTCACGGTTGCTTTCTCCCCCCTTTTTCCCCTTTCCTTTCTTTCTGGTTGTCGCAACCAGATGCTGGAGTCCAGGAGCCAGACGCCACCGTCGACGACGACCCCTACTACACCGGAGGTGCCCCTACTACGTGCAGCCCGCTGACGACGACCTGGAGTAGTTTAGGAGGATCCCAGGCAGGAGGCCTGCGCCTCTTTCGATCTGTATCCCAGTTTGTGCTAGCCTTCTTAAGGCAAACTTGTTTAACTTATGTCTGTACTCAGATATTGATGCTTCCGCTGACTCGTCTATGATCGAGCACTTGTATTCGAGCCCTCGAGGCCCCTGGCTTGTATTATGATGCTTGTATGACTTATTTTATTTGTAGAGTTGTGTTGTGATATCTTCCTGTGAGTCCCTGATCTTGATCGTACACATTTGCGTGCATGATTAGTGTACGATTAAATCGGGGGCGTCACAAGTTGGTATCAGAGCCGACTGCCTGTAGGAATCCCCCTTCCACACTCCTTGGCTGAAGTCGAGTCTAGACATTGCAAAACTTTTACTAACTTGGCTTTGTGCCTTACGGGCCCACATCGCCATCAGGTGGTACTAGGATCTTTTACTCCTCGACCTTTACTCTGGGACTCTGATCTCTCTTCTATTCGGGTTAAAGGAATTTTGCTAAATCTAACATTAGGATCTCGTTATCACTTTCACCCGGAGAGCCCCTTATTACTGATGATCGTCTGCTGCACGTGAAGACCCTGAAGATACTTTCCGCTGTTAAGCCGAGAACTTGTGTTCATCGCGTTTGCAATTCCCCTTCCACCGTCAACCCTTATGGGTAACTACTTACAGTTGTTATTCTTATATCATCCCCAGTTGGTCTTGTTATTACAAGATACCCTGAAAAACTCGTCGTGGTTTCGATAATCCCTTGAGCTTACTGCCTTGCTGTTCTTGTCACTTGAATACCCCTACGGTTAATTCTCGCATTTATAGAATATCCGCTCATCCCCCAGTTGTTTATGTGTTACACAAAAGTCTTCGAAATACCACCCGATATTCCAAAAATCCTCAGCAACCTATTGCTCTGGAATTTCTTGTTTACTTTCATTATGATTAATCCCATAAGTATAGAAATCTTATTGACATTCCTTGTCATTATCATTTTGAGTCTGTTGACTCAATATGTTGCGAATGCACGTAATCATCAGTTGATCCTTTTAAATTATCTCTCCGGCTCAGACGTCTTTCAAACATGAGCTGGTTCTCGACCAAACTATCTGTCGTCGATTGTGCCTTTGGTATATTCAATTGATCATCCTTGATCAGAACGTCTGCTTCTGATCCTTTGTTTTGGAAATCATAATTCCTTTTTATTTAAGCTTTGAATTATTCAGATGATTCCATAACCTGTTGCAATTGCATTCCTTCCTCTTCTGGTTGAGTACCGATACTCATATCAGATCCTTTGTGGACTATCAAGTCCTTTGTTGGATTGTTATCCGGCAGTGTCCTTCACATTTGAACACCTTGTGAGTTCTTCCCCTTATACATGATGCCCTTGTTAAGTTGTATCCTCTGCTTGGCCAACCATGCTCTGCTTTCGGGCTTGTGTTATTTACTTCTGAACTTTGTAGTGTATGTTCCTAAGATACCCGATGGGTTGGACCAAGGCCTTCCCTAGACTGTGTAAACCCGAGAGTTTTCACGAGTTATATTCTTCGGGTGATTACGAGATAAAATTTCAACACTACGACTTCGTCAAAAATGAGAAGTGAATGAAAAGGTATGCATTGGAGAAGTGGGAGTCGACCTTGAACCTTGCGTTCATGCCCATGGACTCGGTGTAGATCTTATCATTAAAGCTTCTCTTAAATTAATTATTCCTTTGGTATAAGTTCATCTTATATCTGGGATCTGGCCTTTTGCAATCGTGGTTCCGACCATGTTCTCCTTTAAATTACGTTTCTCGTGCAGGTTTAAGCACTTGTCTTCTGTAGAGCAATACCCCATTCCAACCTTTACTTTGATCTTGTGTTGAGTATTACCCCCCTGGTATCTCGAGATTATCATGGTACTGCTTAACTTCTTATGAGTTCTTCATCAAGTGCTACCTTACCACTGATTCCAATTTTTCACGGGCTCTGAGTTATTAAACACTCAAAGACACCGGTAACTGAACCGAGTCCGCTCTACGGTTCAACAACTCTTCAGTAAGCTTCTATAAGTATGAGTTTGTACCCGATCACGCCATTCCTAGCCTGTTTGGCTACATCATTGTCGTGATGATTCTAACTGTGCTACCTGGTCCTTATTCTCGGAGCACCAATTTGCGACGATAGCTAAGCTTACGTCGATCTTCATCGTCATATCATTTTGCCTTGAACAACAAGCTTGGTTTCGAGTTTGTGTCGTACCCTTGGTTCCAATAACCTTTCACTTTATCATTACTTTGACTTGATGTCATCACCAATCGATTACATCTTCATGAACTCTCGCGACAAATGTGTCGTGAATATCATCAACATTCTGAGCTCTTCCAAGAGATCTATTGAAATCATGATGAGAAATACCATCCTTGCCCTCGATGATTGGTGTTATCAGCGACAACATTATTGCATTCCCTCCAACACAAAACTTGTTCCTGTATTGTGTTGTACCTTGAGTTCCTTGCTATCCAACTTATGTTATATTCTACCGCGGAGTATTACCATCTTTGATGTTAAGAATGTAGTGAGGATTGCTCCACCTCTTAAGAATTCTTGCTATAATGATACTTCTCACCATCACCATTCTTTCTTGGTCCTCGTGTTGATTCCAACCGGGGTACCCACAAGTGAACGGTGTTGTTTGGATTATGCACTTCTAGCAACCCTATTGCTTTGAAGTTAATGATCGATAGTTCATTCTAAGTCCTTCGCTAATTAAATCACCATTCTGACATTGGTCGTGCAACCCAATCCACATTTCGGGCGCACCTTTCAACCAATGTTTAATTGTGTATGTTTTCCTCGAGCATACTTCCTTATATCATTTGATCTGACAATGTTATCTCCTTGTTCACCTAATGGTGGAAATCCATCTTTTGGGAATATCGGTGAATTGCCGTTGAGTTCACCAGACACCTCCTTGTCCTCTCCTTGGGTTAATGATGGACTCTTGATAACGGAAATCACTACATAGTTCATTTCCCCAAGAATCTTACAATGTCTTCTCGTCAATTTGTGTTACACCTTTTCTTCTCAGGCATCCTGGGTCTGAGGTATCATGACCCCAATCAGATCCGAATCTCGGTCAGATATGATGGTTGGAACATATTTTCAAGAGTTATAACATTGATCCTCATATGACCCGGTAAGGTGATGTCATGCACACCTGACCGGAGGACCAAGTGTTATAGTTTCCTTTTCAGCAAGGTTATCCATTCTTCAATGAGGAAATTGTAAGACTTATTCTATAAGTTGTTCCTGATGGATCCTGTTGTTTCCAAAGTCTGATCTTCACCTATAGACCATGTCAATTCTACCTCGAAGCATGTCTATGGTACTCTGATGTTTCAACAAGAACATGTGAAGCCCAATGCTAAACGTTTCTTGCTCAATTATCCAAACACCGTTGTATGGATAATGTCATGAAAATTTCTCTCCCCTCACCTAGAGGCTTTTCTACTTAATATCATGTCATGGTTATCATGTTCTGCTTGTCCTTGGGAAGGTTATACCCCTGAAATATGTGTATAAACACATTTTCCATTCCATTGTTCTATTTGATCTGATGATCACCTTTTCCTTTCCATTGTTTTGTTTAACCTTTCTTGTGATCTATATAATCTAAGCAGTAATAATTCACTGCGTAGGTAAACACCTCGGTGTACAACTCTGACAGTGAGACCCTGTTTCTATTATTGATGGCATTTCGGTAACCGCCGATGGATGAGAACTTTGCCTCTTGGCCCGCCTCGTTCAACGAGCAGGAAAATAGTTCTCTTCGTCCCTCGCCCTTGGTATCGACGTTGTCGCCGACATAATCGACAGGCTAACCCCCCTGACATGCCTTGCTTGCATGATCACGCAAGACGTCTCCGCCCTTCCTACTTCTAACCCACATGGTGGGCCCATAACCCACAGGTCCATTGGATCGAAACCTGACTCTCCTGTACGACCCTGTTTCTAGTGGTTATTCCCCACGCTTGGCTTCGTATTTAATTCATGGGCCACCTTCCTAGTGCTCTATTATGGTATCAGACGCAATATTTACTGTCGCTACTCTGAACCCCTTTCTCACTTTGGTTCGGACTTCGAGCAACCACCTATCCGCTTGGAACCTCTTATTGTACCTTCGTACCTTACTCTCGATGTATTTTATATGTTCAACTCGAGAGATAATCTTATGCTCATTTATGGGTTAACCCCAGATTGTTTCCCTCATAAGCATTATGTCGTAGCCGAGCTGCCCCTTACCTATCCGTAAGTACGATGAAGATCCCCAAGGAAGGAAGACAACTTCATCATGATGACCCGAAGCAGAGAACTGAAAGCATCAATGTGATGAATCGACCTCTTCGAGAAGAGCAACTATGACCGAGAAGAATCGTTAGAATTTCGTAACCAGATCCATTCCCCCTTATAACCGCTCCTAAATCTCGGGACGAGATTTCTTGTAGTGGAGGAGAATTGTGACGCCCGGATAATTAAGCAACAGTGATCCCTGCTAATGATGCCACGTCACCTCGGTTACTGTGGATAAACTCGCGTTAGTTCGAAACCTAGTTCGGATTTCAAATTTAAAACCGAGGCAAACAATAAAAGTTTTCAAACATTAAAACTAAAATGTTCGGAGTGTGCCAATTAATGCTTAGGTATTTATGGTGAAGAAACCACGCTTTTACAAAATGCCTAAATACTTTAAAAGAAATTAAAACAGAAAAGAAATAATAGAAAGAAAAGGAAAGAAATAAAAATACAAATAAAAAGAAAGACCCCACACCCCCGCGCTGGGCCTCAGCCCAGCTGGCCACCCAACCGGGCCGGCCCACCTAACCCCTCCATAACCCCCCACCGACGGAAACCCTAGACCGACCCCCCCCCACTTCCCCACTCGCCCCTCCCGCACGATCCCCTCTACTCCCTCTGTTTCGCCCGATCCAGATCGGGGGAAATGCCCTGACGCCGCGTAGTCGCAGCCACCTCATCG
>NC_041382.1:530619419-530712740 GCF_002162155.2 Triticum dicoccoides | reverse complement strand
CCCAGTTCGACTACGGAGTTGACGACCCCTCCTTGTCTGAGCAACCAGGCAAGCCCCCCCTTTGATCACCAGATATCGCCTACTCTTCTCTATACTGCTTGCATTAGAGTAGTGTAGCATGTTACTGCTTTCCGTTAATCCTATTCTGATGCATAGCCTGACATTGTTGCTACACCTGTTGATACCTTACCTGCAATCCTAAATGCTTAGTATAGGATGCTAGTTTATCATCATTGGCCCTACATTCTTGTCAGTCTGCCTTGCTATACTATCGGGCCGTGATCACTTGGGAGGTGATCACGGGTATATACTATACATACATACATACTATACAGATGGTGACTAAAGTCGGGTCAGCTCATTGAGTACCCGCAAGTGATTCTGACGAGGGGGCTGAAAGGACAGGTGGCTCCATCCCGGTAGAGGTGGGCCTGGGTTCCCGATGGCCCCCGACTGTTACTTTGTGGCGGAGCGGCAGGGCAGGTTGAGACCACCTAGGAGACAGGTGGGCCTGGCCTATTCGGCGTTCGCGGATACTTAACACGCTTAACGAGATCTTGGTATTTGATCTGAGTCGGCTACGAGCCTATACGCACTAACCATCTACGCGGGAGTAGTTATGGGTATCCCGACGTCGTGGTATCAGCCGAAGCACTTCAGACGTCAGTGACGGAGCGGCGCGCGCCGAATTGGACTGGAACGCCACTAGGCTAGGTCTGCTTTCGGCCGCGTACGCAACGTGCAGGTGTGCTATGGGCGATGGGCCCAGACCCCTGTGCGCTTAGGTTTAGACCGGCGTGCTGGCCTCTCTGTTGAGCCTAGGTGGGGCTGCGACGTGTTGATCTTCCGAGGCCGGGCATGACCCAGGAAAGTGTGTCCGGCCAAATGGGATCGAGCGTGTTGGGTAATGTGGTGCACCCCTGCAGGGAAGTTAATCTATTCGAATAGCCGTGATCTTCGGTAACAGGACGACTTGGAGTTGTACCTTGACCTTATGACAACTAGAACCGGATACTTAATAAAACACACCCTTCCAAGTGCCAGATACAACCGGTGGTCTCTCTACCTCAGGGATATGAGGAGGGGATCGCCGGGTAGGATTATGCTATGCGATGCTACTGGAGATGCTACTTGGAGATGCTATTTGGAGATGCTACTTGGAGGACTTCAATCTACTCTCTTCTACTTGATGCAAGACGGTGGCTGCGAGAAGCGTAGTCTTCGACAGGATTAGTTATGCCCCTCTTATTCTGGCATTCTGCAGTTCAGTCCACTGATATGGCCTCCTTACACATATACCCATGCATATGTAGTGTAGTTCCTTGCTTGCGAGTACTTTGGATGAGTACTCACGGTTGCTTTCTCCCCCCTTTTTCCCCTTTCCTTTCTTTCTGGTTGTCGCAACCAGATGCTGGAGTCCAGGAGCCAGACGCCACCGTCGACGACGACCCCTACTACACCGGAGGTGCCCCTACTACGTGCAGCCCGCTGACGACGACCTGGAGTAGTTTAGGAGGATCCCAGGCAGGAGGCCTGCGCCTCTTTCGATCTGTATCCCAGTTTGTGCTAGCCTTCTTAAGGCAAACTTGTTTAACTTATGTCTGTACTCAGATATTGATGCTTCCGCTGACTCGTCTATGATCGAGCACTTGTATTCGAGCCCTCGAGGCCCCTGGCTTGTATTATGATGCTTGTATGACTTATTTTATTTGTAGAGTTGTGTTGTGATATCTTCCCGTGAGTCCCTGATCTTGATCGTACACATTTGCGTGCATGATTAGTGTACGATTAAATCGGGGGCGTCACAGACAGTCTGGAGGCCTTATCCCTGTTGTGCTGGACCCTTCTGTCGTTGGAGTAGCTGAGCTGGGGTGGACGACGGCGCAGCAAGAGCGGGACAAACCACGCAAGGTTTTCTTTGACAACTATCTGTAAGAGAAGTAATTCTGTGAGGGCTCATTTGAATTGGAGGATTCCAACAATGCGGGGATAGGAAATAGACAGGAATAGGATAGGAATGCACGTGCAAAACAGAGAATTTTAAAACACAGGATTTCTGCCAATCTGGGTGTTTGATTCACAACAATTGGAAGATCACAGGATGCAAAGAAGCATGGTGAGATTAAGTCAAACCACAAGAAAATGTACGGTTATAATGCTATTATGCTACTATATCTTAGTCTTGTGCTTCATGAATAGGAATTTGAAAAGGAGGACAAGTGAAAATTAAAATTCCTACGTCTTTTCTTTCAAGGAGACACTAAAGGAACAAATCCGTGTGCTTAGTGGACAATATATATAACATGTAGAGTAAAAAAGAGATGCAACAAGTGTACAACCTCTTTGGCGAAGCCATGTCGATCTTAGCGTGATTGGGTTGGCTGGTGAGGATGCTCCGGCTGACTTGGCTGTCGGAGGAGGGGAAGAAGATCTTAGGCGTTTGGAGATGGAGCCCGAGGTACTGCTCCGCTGTGATGGAGGGTTTCATCGTTGGAGCAGCTCCGGTGAGTTGTACGACGCCGAGGCTGAAGTAGGTCAAGAGAGACAACGAACAACGTTAACCTGAGTGGAATTCTAATAGCATCTCCAATACATGACGTAAAATACATAACCACAAAGTGCTAGATGTAAAATACATCAGCCGCTCATCTCTGAACTTAACTGTCGAAACTGAATTTAACCATCGAAACTGAACTTAACCGTCGAAACTGAACTTAACTGTCGAAACTGAATTTTGTTGTCGAAACTGAACGCACTAGCTAGGTGAGGCTACACGTCGGTCGACTAACTTTTTCATCTCTGGTCAGTCGATTTTGCAGCCGTTGGATATGAAATCAAGGGCCTGCGGTTCATCTTCAACCTCCACCCCCTAAGCCGGCCAAACAGTAGCCCCCCGCCGCCCGTGGTGCGCCACCCCGCCCGCCCCGAAAACACTCCCCACCGCCGCCCTGGCCATCCCTCTAGGCCCCCCGTGCTGAGCTTTTTCTCTGGCGATCCCCACGCCACCGCCCCGCCAATGCCCCGCCACCGCCGGCGACCACCGCCCCCATCCTGAACCCTAAGATAGATAGTGGGGTACCTCTCCGGCGAGCCCCCCTCCCTGCTGCGGCTGGTTGTTCCTTCACCCCAGTGGCATCGGAGTGAAGTGTAGCTAAATAGCAGCAGCATCGCAAGAAAGAGCAAGAGCGAGAGCAGCAGCGCGAGCAAGACCAATAGCAAGAGCAGACCAGGCAGGGGACCGAGAGAAAGAGTAGAGCAGAAGCGCGAGCGAGAGCTAAAGCAGCAGCAGGTCCTACTGATGTGGACGTCGCCGCCGAGGGAGCGACGTCGTGGAGGAAGTGGCCAGCGATGCTGCCGTGGATGGAGCCGCGCCGTGTCAGCTCGGGACCGAGCGCCGGCAGCACTGTGATATCAAATCGAGAAGAAAATGCGGCGATTAGTGTACAACCTCTTTGGTGGCGCCGATTAGGCCGCACCTTCATCTGAGGAAACGGTGATGATGATGCTCTTCCGGTGGTGCAGGTGAAGACGGCGATGTGGGAATGGAGGTGGCGCGAAAGATGAGGGGAACATCGGGGCGGCTCCTTGGAGGTGGAGGACGGGGTGGCTGAACCGGTGGGACGATGAGATCGACAATGGATCCTCATCCGGTACGGTGGATGAGGGACGTTGAGGTGTTGCTGTGGACGATGTCGTCGGGGATGAGGCTCCGGCTGGGTGGCGGACGGAGCAGGGTGTGGGGTTTCGTCGCGGGTTTTCGCGGCCTTGGTGTATGAATGGGTGGGCGGATGGGATGGCAGTGGGGAACCATGGCTTAAAGACGTGCGTGTCCGAAATGTGGGGTAAGTTACGAAAGTACCCCCACCGATTGAGGCGGTTCCTTCGGTTCAGGGGTACCACGGGCATTTCGCGTGTCGGGATTTCACAGGAGGTGGGAGTTTTCGCGCGCATTGTAATTTCGGAATAGCAAGGCGCGGGTTGAGATGGAGGGAGTTGTCGGAGCACAACAAGACAAAGATATATCTTAAGGCCTCCTTTGGTTTGTAGGATTTTTTGTAGGAATTCTATAGGATAGGATTTGCAAAGGAAAAATTCCTTTGAAGCCCTTTGGTTTGTAGGAATGGATTCCTATTCCTATGTAGGATAGGAATCAATCCTTCACGTTTTGGAGGAAAAAAACATTAGCCTAGACTCAATGGAAAAAATCCTATCCTATGCACCAAGTGACATCTCTTTCTCTATAGGAATTGACATGCATGTCATCTCACTTCCTATGATTTTCCTATTCCTATAAAATTCCTATCCTATGAACCAAAGAAGGCCTAAATATTTCGGGCTAACAAGGCGCGGGTTGAAATTTCCGGACAAGCCTAATGTGTACTGTACCAAATCAATGCGCCCTACAAATGTCATTCAAAACTTTGAATTCATGTTATGTTCAATTAAAATATTTTGCTACGTGTATAATGCATGCCACCTACTACTCAAATGAACGTTTTAGTGCATTCCAAACGTATATACTACCGCTTCAATATGAACTAAATTTGAATTCATTTCTCTATTTGAATAAGATCTACAGTAATGATTGTTGTGAAGTCAAAGCATTTGAATTCGTTTCTCTGTTTTAATAAGATCTACAATCATCATTATTGTCAAGTTAAACCATCGTTTGTGTATTATCTTCACAGCACACCACATGAAGCACACCACATGATTAGTCTCGAGTTACATATGAACTATGTGTACTATATGAACTTGAACTAGATTTTTTGAATCCACTTTATTTTGATTTCAAATCACATTACATTTCTAGCTCTAGCTAGATCTTCATAATCTAAACCATGTCTCATACGTATAATGTGTTTATCACATTATGTATGGTGCCCCGCCCCCTACGCCTACAAGTATTTAGATGTGAGTTGCAAACACCACACATTACCACAAATTCAAATAAAATGTGAGAATGTTCGATATATAGTATTGTTTAGATTGTTTGATATTTAGTTGTAAGCTGCAAACGCCACACATTATCACAAATTCAAATAAAATGTGAGATTGTTTGATGTATAGTATGGTTTAGATTGTTCGGCATTTAGCTGTGAGTTGCAAACACCATGCATTATCACATTATGGTATAACATGTGCACAACACGTGTATCACCGCTATATTCATGCATGCAATGTTTAAAACACTATGGTCTCCTATTCAAATATATGAATCCGCTTTCATATCAAATTATGATCTTTGTTAGTCTCTTACACCCACACAATCCTCTAACCTTGGTAGCTACCACTAACTTTCTCTCGTGCATGCACACGCCCTCCTCGCCCTCCCCCTCCCTCAGCATTCTATCCATCGGGCACATTCATTTTTTTCTTTAGGTCGTTCTCCCAGAGTCTCCACAACTCCTTTCCGACACACACCGATCGATAAACCTCTCCAGCGATGCCTTCCTACAACATACAAACACACCTTCAATCTCCACCTTTATGTGTCCTTGCCGCGTGTCTCTCATACGGCCAGACACACGTGTGAACTCTCGCCCCTCTTTTCATCGCTCTCACAACCACACACTCCTCCCCCTATCTAGCTAGTAGTTGGGCCTCTCACACCACCTCCTAGCTCCACTCTCTCTGTCTATCCGTCTCGCTGGGCCTTATTTGCCTCTAACAAATGGACGTACACCGACCGATCTCTCACTATATATATAGCTAGCTAGGTCCTTATAACTCGTTTTTACCCACATGTCAATCGATCTACCTCATTAGTTGTGTCTCTCCCTTCCTCCGACAAACAACAATTGATCTACCGATCTAGTTAGGTTTGCTTACCAAACACATGGTTCCCCTTCATCATCCATGGATGTGTCCCGACAGATCTATCACGCACAGGCACACACAGAAACACATCCCCACTCTTATTGATAACATTGCAGTTCCACCCTCAGTCTGTCTAGTAGGCCTCTCCCACCATCTTCAAGAAGCAACTCCATCACCCATCCAGCACTCTACCCCTCTCCCTCCCTCTCTCTCTCTCTCCTCTCTCTCTCTCCCATCGTATTTCCCGTCCTTCAGTTATGTATGGATGTCAACCGATCTCCCTCAAGACATAGCTGGGTCTCTCTTTCTCAACACATATACGAGTCGTTCTACCTCTATAGTTAGGCCTCTGCCTACCCCTCCCACCACCCCTCCCCCCCCACACACACCGATACATCGAGCGCTCTAGTCATGTCTCCCTGCCACACACAAACTTGACGTGTGCCCTCTAACATTCCGGTAGTCCAGTCGCCCTATATCTTTGACTTGTACACACACACAATTTCGATGGCTCTCTTCATCGATCTCGCACCCACCCACTTGATCCTCTCTTCGACTCTATCGATAGCTATGACCCCTCCCTCTCTTCTCGTGGATTTCCCAACCCTCTATGTATGATATGGATAGGCCTCCATTTCACACACATTGCATGCAAAATTTTGTTTGAGATGTCATCGACACATATTCCCACAAATAATTCATGAAATCAACCCCCACCCCACCCCCACCCCAAAACAAAAAACACTCACGAACACGGTTTGTATCTCTCACACACACCCATGTAGGTGGGGGACGTGCACGAAGAGAAGAGGTGCATGCACGTCGCACGTACTCCCGTCTCTTTCCCAACCACACCTGCGCGGGTACACGGTGGAGCTCATTTCTGTATGAAAAAGGCAGCCCACATGGTAATTTGGCACGTGTCCACTTGGTGGAGGGAGGATCATCTACCACGGGTGAACAAACAAATTGCGACTTGACGTGTTATGTTAAAAAAAGAGGCAAACCATGTGGGGCCTACCTTAGAGGCAAGGCTCTATACACTGGAGTACTTTTGATGTGTCCCGTCAACTCGCAAAACAAGGAGAAGCTTGCTTAGTACGCCGTCTCCCCCGCCCACGGGCGCGGTGGCTCGCAGGATGAGGTGAAGCTTGCTTACTACGCCTTACGCCCTCTCCCTCGCCCATGCGCGCGGTGGCTCGCAGGACGAGGAGAAAAATTTACTACTCCCTCCGTTTACTCCTTGTCCCTACTACCTTGGTTATAGATATTATATCATATTGTTTGGAATATATATGTCCTTTAGTAGATTTCAATATGAACTACTAGTACATACTCCAAACACTGATGTATATAGACTTATTTTAGAGCGTAGATTCACTCATTTTTCTCCGTATGTAGGACTCTCCCTCGCCACTCGACCCTCGCCCACGTGGTGGACGCGCAGCAATTCATTCGGTCTCATATAGCCAGAATGATATATACTGCACTACCATTATTGCTCAACTTCCCGAAGAGGCAAAGAGCCAATCGCAAGGTCAATATTTTGGAGATGCCAAGCGCAAGGTTATAGGAGAACGAGTAGTAGGTGCCACGTCATTTATAAATAAAGTTTTTTTTCTTCAATGGCACGTACGCAATATGATAGGTTCATATGGAGAGAAAAGGAGTACATAGTCAGGACGGGCCAGCCTACACGGTTGCTTGTTGGGGTTGCTCTCTTCACACTCTCTCGCACAAAACGACTATGGACACATCTCTAACATCCCGGTGGATCACGTCCGCTTGGGGAAGGGGTGAAAGTGCGTTATATCGACTAGAGGGGGGTGAATAGGCGATTTTTATGAAATTCTTCACTGAGGAATTTGCCGGTGAGGAAATTCCTTAGTGAAGAACTACTAGCAGCGGAATAAGTACTCAAAGGTAAACATAACAGAATACAAGCATAGTCATCATGATGAAATGAAGACAGGCACAGAGTACAGGAAGCGTAATCACAAAATAACACAGGATGAAGACAAACAGACTGAAGAAATTGAACTGAGGAAATTGAGAAAGTCTTCAAAAACAGATATGAACAAACATACAACACAGTTATGAGGAAATGAAAGAGTTGAGGAAATAGAACCAGTAAGCTTGGTGAAGACAATGATTTGGTAGACCAGTTCCAACTACTGTCTCAGTTGTACGTCTGGTTGGAGCGGCTGAGTATTTAAACTCGAGGACACATAGTCCCGGACACCCAGTCAAGGACACTTAGTCCAAGACACCCAGTCCTCACCGTATTCTCCTTGAACTAAGGTCACACAGACCTCGTCCAATCACTTGTGGTAAGTCTTCAGGCGACTTCCAAACCTTCACAAACTTGGTCACCCGGCGATCCACAATTCCTCTTGGATGCTCTAGACCATGACGCCTAACCGTCTGGAAGAAGCACAGTCTTCAAAGGTAACAAGCGTCGGATCCACTCAGGATCAATCTCTTCAGTGATGCTCAATCACTTGGGGTTTGTAGGTGTTTGGGTTTTGGGTTTTTGGTTTTTCCTCACTTGATGATTTTCGCTCAAAGTCCTCGGAGGATGGGTTGCTCTAAATTGACAAGTGTCGGTTTCTTTCGGAGCAGCCAACCAGCTAGTGGTTGTAGGGGGCGGCTATTTATGGCCTAGGGAGCAGCCTGACATGATAAGACATAAATGCCCTTCAGTGATATGACCGTTAGGTGGATAGATATTTTGGAACAACTGGCGCATAGCACAACAACGGTCGGAATTTTGAGTAGCAAAATCCTCAGGGCTATCATGTTCCTAACTGTGTAGGCAATCCGCACTGGCAAATTCCTAACTCCTCAGTCAGGACAAATTCCTCAGAGACCAGAAGAACTTCGTCTCTGTCATTGAAGAAATTGACTGAACTGTATGAGATTTCCAATGGCTTCACTCGAAGGGATTGGTAGGTGTAGGATTTTGAGTTGAGCATCACATGGAAATTTTTCCTTAGTATTTCCTCGACCCCTTTAACAGTACGGTGTTTCCTATGACTCAACAAAGAGAAAAAAAACTATGAAAACGAAAGTCTTCAAGCTTCATATTCCTCGCATGAATATCAAGTCTTCACGGACACACCAATTTCTTCACTTTCAAAGTCTTCATGGAAGTCTTCAGAAATACCAAAATCTTCAGTCGAAGATATTCATTTTTAGGGGTCAACTTTTCCTGTAAATATCAAACTCCTCATAGACTTATAGACCTGTGTACACTCACACACGCATTAGTCCCTTAACCTATAAGTCTTCAATACACCAAAATCACTAAGGGGCACTAGATGCACTTACAATCTCCCCCTTTTTGGTGATTAATGACAATATAGGTTAAGTTTTCAACGGGGATAAACATATGAAGTGTAAATACTGATATTGAGGAATTTGATTGCAAGATATAGAAGAACTCCCCCTGAAGATGTGCATAGTGAGGAATTTGCTTTTGAAGCAATGCACACTTGAAGAGTTGAATCATGGAGATCTCCCCCTATATCTTGTAATTCATACACGCATTTAACATATAATATGAAGAATTTGAAATGCATGATGAAATATGGTGCCTGATGAAATTCAGCATGCGTGCAATAATATTAACGAGGAATAAGCATGCAGAAAAGAGTATCAGAGATTAGTGCATCAAAAGTATCAGAGCACCATCGGGTTTACGATTACAACTCGATCCAATAAAGTTTCAAAAGAATGAGAGTTGTAACTTAGCAAAAAAACTTTGTATATGGGCGATAAAATAGACCCGCTTGAAGACTAACTCAAATTTTCCCCCTTTGTCATCAAATGACCAAAAGGATCGAAACTGAGGACTAACGCCCCTGAAGATAATCAAGTTGATGAAGGAGCGCCAGCATTGTTGGGGTCGTTGGTTGATGTAGGGCCTGCCGCAGTGTCGTCTAAATCTTCATGTTCATCAGTGTCGCACGATGAAGAATATGAGCTGGCCACCAAAGAAGGAACCTTGACCTTCTTTAATTTCTTCGGTGGAGGTGCAGACCAGTCAAAATCTTCATTAAGACCCATGTTCTTCAGATCTTCTTCACCATACAGATGTGACAGGATTGCCCAGGTGCGATCGAAGACTTGATGGAGGTGAAGGAAATATGCCCTAGAGGCAATAATAATGTTATTATTTTATTTCCTTATATCATGATAAATGTTTATTATTCATGCTAGAATTGTATTATCCGGAAACATAATACTTGTGTGAATACATAGACAAACTAAAATGTCACTAGTGTGCCTCTACTTGACTAGCTCGTTAATCAAGGATGGTTATGTTTCCTAACTATAGACATGTGTTGTCATTTGATTAACGGGATCACATCACTAGGAGAATGATGTGATTGACATGACCCATTCCATTAGCTTAGCACCCGATCGTTTAGTATGTTGCTATTGCTTTCTTCATGACTTATACATGTTCCTATGACTATGAGATTATGCAACTCCCGTTTGCCGGAGGAACACTTTGTGTGCTACCAAACGTCACAACGTAACTGGGTGATTAAAAAGGAGCTCTACAGGTGTCTCCAAAGGTACATGTTGGGTTGGCGTATTTCGAGATTAGGATTTGTCACTCCGATTGTCGAAGAGGTATCTCTGGGCCCTCTCGGTAATGCACATCACATAAGCCTTGCAAGCATTGCAACTAATGAGTTAGTTGTGAGATGATGTATTACGAAACGAGTAAAGAGACTTGCCGGTAACGAGATTGAACTAGGTATTGAGATACCGACGATCGAATCTCGGGCAAGTAACATACCAATGACAAAGGGAACAAAGTATGTTGTTATGCGGTCTGACCGATAAAAGATCTTCGTAGAATATGTGGGAGCCAATATGAGCATCCAGGTTCCGCTATTGGTTATTGACCGGAGACATGTCTCAGTCATGTCTACATTGTTCCCGAACCCGTAGGGTCCGCATGCTTAACGTTACGATGACAGTTTCATTATGAGTTTATATATTTTGATGTACCGAAGTTTGTTCGGAGTCCCGGATGTGATCACGGACATGATGAGGAGTCTCGAAATGGTCGAGACATAAAGATTGATATATTGGAAGCCTATGTTTGGACATCGGAAGTGTTCCGGGTGAAATCAGCATTTTACCGGAGTACCGGGAGGTTACCGGAACCCCCCGGTAACCTAATGGGCCTTAATGGGCCTAGTGGAGGAAGAGGAGAGGAGGCCTAGGGGCTGCCACGCGCCCCTCCCCCCAAGTACGAATTGGACAAGGAGGGGGGCGGCGCCCCCCTTTCCTTTCTTCCCTCTCCTCCTTCCCCCCCAAGTCCTAATCCAACTAGGGAAAGGGTGGGAGTCCTACTCCCGATAGGAGTAGGACTCCTCCGGTGCGCCTCCTCCTAGGGCCGGCCGCACCCCCCCTTGGCTCCTTTATATACGGGGGCAGGGGGCACCCCTAGACACACAAGTTGATCTTCAAGATCGTTCTCTTAGCCGTGTGCGGTGCCCCCTTCCACCATAGTCCTCGATAATATTGTAGTGGTGCTTAGGCGAAGCCCTGCGACAGTACAACATCAAGATCGTCACCACGCCGTCGTGCTGACGGAACTCTTCCCCGACACTTTGCTGGATCGGAGTCCGGGGATCATCATCGAGCTGAACGTGTGCTAGAACTCGGAGGTGCCGTAGTTTCGGTGCTTGATCGGTCGGGCCGTGAAGACGTACGACTACATCAACCGCGTTGTCATAACGCTTCCGCTGTCGGTCTACAAGGGTACGTAGATTACACTCTCCCCTCTCGTTGCTATGCATCACCATGATCTTGCGTGTGCGTAGGAATTTTTTTGAAATTACTACGTTCCCCAACAGTGGTATCAGAGACAGGTTTTATGCGTTGATGTAATATGCACGAGTAGAACACAAGTGAGTTGTGGGCGATATAAGTCATACTGCTTACCAGCATGTCATACTTTGGTTCGGCAGTATTGTTGGACGAAGCAGCCCGGACCGACATTACGCGTACGCTTACGCGAGACCGGTTCTCCCGACATGCTTTGCACAAAGGTGGCTAGCGGGTGTCAGTTTCTCCAACTTTAGTTGAACCGAGTGTGGCTACGCCCGGTCCTTGCAAAGGTTAAAACAACACCAACTTGACAAACTATCGTTGTGGTTTTGATGCGTAGGTAAGAACGGTTCTTGCTAAGCCCGTAGCATCCACGTAAAACTTGCAACAACAAAGTAGAGGACGCCTAACTTGTTTTTGCAGGGCATGTTGTGATGTGATATGGTCAAGACATGATGCTAAATTTTATTGTATGAGATGATCATGTTTTGTAACCGAGTTATCGGCAACTGGCATGAGCCATATGGTTGTCGCTTTATTGTATGCAATGCAATTGCACTGTAATGCTTTACTTTATCACTAAGCGGTAGCGATAGTCGTGGAAGCATAAGATTGGCGAGACGACAACGATGCTACAATGATGATCAAGGTTTCGCGCTGGTGACGATGGTGATCATGACGGTGCTTCGAAGATAGAGATCACAAGCACAAGATGATGATGGCCATATCATATCACTTATATTGATTGCATGTGATGTTTATCTTTTATGCATCTTATCTTGCTTTGATTGATGGTAGCATTTTAAGATGATCTCTCACTAATTATCAAGAAGTGTTCTCCGTGAGTATGCACTGTTGCGAAAGTTCTTCATGCTGAGACACCATGTGATGATCGGGTGTAATAGGCTCTACGTTCAAATACAATGGGTGCAAAATAGTTGCACGCGCGGAATACTCAGGTTATACTTGACGAGCCAAGCATATGCAGATATGGCCTCGAAACACGGAGACCGAAAGGTCGAGCGTGAATCATATAGTAGATATGATCAACATAGTGTTGTTCACCAATGAAACTACTCCATCTCACGTGATGATCGGACATGGTTTAGTTGATTTGGATCACGTGATCACATAGAGGATTAGAGGGATGTCTATCTAAGTGGGAGTTCTTTAGTAATATGATTAATTGAACTTAAATTTATCATGAACTTAGTACCTGATAGTATCTTGCTTGTTTATGTTTGATTGTAGATAGATGGCCCGTGCTGCTGTTCCGTTGAATTTTAATGCATTCCTTGAGAAAGCAAAGTTGAAAGATGATGGTAGCAATTACACGGACTGGGTCCGTAACTTGAGGATTATCCTCATTGCTGCACAGAAGAATTACGTCCTGGAAGCACCGCTGGGTGCCAGGCATGCTGCTGGAGCAACACTAGATGTTATGAACGTCTGGCAGAGCAAAGCTGATTACTACTCGATAGGTCAGTGTGCCATGCTTTACGGCTTAGAATCAGGACTTCAACGACGTTTTGAACGTCATGGAGCATATGAGATGTTCCAGGAGTTGAAGTTAATATTTCAAGCAAATGCCCAGATTGAGAGATATGAAGTCTCCAATAAGTTCTATAGCTGCAAGATGGAGGAGAACAGTTCTGTCAGTGAGCATATACTCAAAATGTCCGGGTATAATAATCACTTGATTCAATTGGGAGTTAATCTTCTAGATGATTGCGTCATTGACAGAATTCTCCAATCACTTCCACCTAGCTACAAGAGCTTCGTGATGAACTATAATATGCAAGGGATGAATAAGACTATTCCCGAGCTCTTCGCAACGCTGAAAGCTGCGGAGGTAGAAATCAAGAAGGAGCATCAAGTGTTGATGGTCAACAAGACCACTAGTTTCAAGAAAATGGGCAAAGGGAAGAAGAAAGGGAACTTCAAAAAGAACAACAAGCAAGTTGCTACTCAGGAGAAGAAACCCAAATCTGGACTTAAGCCTGAAACTGAGTGCTTCTACTGCAAGCAGACTGGTCACTCGAAGCGGAACTGCCCCAAGTATTTGGCGGATAAGAAGGATGGCAAGGTGAACAAAGGTATATACGATATACATGCTATTGATGTGTACCTTACTAATGCTCGCAGTAGCACCTGGGTATTTGATACTGGTTCTGTTGCTAATATTTGCAACTCGAAACAGGGACTACGGATTAAGCAAAGATTGGCTAAGGACGAGGTGACGATGCGCGTGGGAAATGGTTCCAAAGTCGATGTGATCGCGGTCGGCACGCTACCTCTACATCTACCTTCGGGATTAGTATTAGACCTAAATAATTGTTATTTGGTGCCAGCGTTAAGCATGAACATTATATCTGGATCTTGTTTGATGCGAGACGGTTATTCATTTAAATCCGAGAATAATGGTTGTTCTATTTATATGAGTAATATCTTTTATGGTCATGCACCCTTGAAGAGTGGTCTATTATTATTAAATCTCAATAGTAGTGACACACATATTCATAATGTTGAAGCCAAAAGATGTAGAGTTGATAATGATAGTGCAACTTATTTGTGGCACTGCCGTTTAGGTCATATCGGTGTAAAGCGCATGAAGAAACTCCATACTGATGGACTTTTGGAACCACTTGATTATGAATCACTTGGTACTTGCAAACCGTGCCTTATGGGCAAGATGACAAAAACACCATTCTCCGGTACTATGGAGAGAGCAACAGCTTTGTTGGAAATCATACATACAGATGTATGTGGTCTGATGAATGTTGAGGCTCGTGGCGGATATCGTTATTTTCTCACCTTCACAGATGACTTAAGCAGATATGGGTATGTCTACTTAATGAAACATAAGTCTGAAACATTTGAAAAGTTCAAAGAATTTCAGAGTGAAGTTGAAAATCATCGTAACAAGAAAATAAAATTCCTACGATCTGATCGTGGAGGAGAATATTTGAGTTACGAGTTTGGTGTACATTTGAAACAATGCGGAATAGTTTCACAATTCACGCCACCCAGAACACCACAGCGTAATGGTGTGTCCGAACGTCGTAATCATACTTTACTAGATATGGTGTGATCTATGATGTCTCTTACTGATTACCGCTATCGTTTTGGGGTTATGCTTTAGAGACGGCCGCATTCGCGTTAAATAGGGCACCATCAAAATCCGTTGAGACGACGCCTTATGAACTGTGGTTTGGCAAGAAACCAAAGTTGTCGTTTCTGAAAGTTTGGGGCTGCGATGCTTATGTGAAAAAACTTCAACCTGATAAGCTCGAACCCAAATCGGAGAAATGTGTCTTCATAGGATATCCAAAGGAAACTATTGGATACACCTTCTATCACAGATCCGAAGGCAAGACTTTTGTTCCTAAATTCGGAAACTTTTTAGAGAAGGAGTTTCTCTCGAAAGAAGTGAGTGGGAAGAAAGTAGAACTTGATGAGGTAACTGTACCTGCTCCCTTATTGGAAAGTAGTACATCACAGAAACCAGTTTCTGTGACACCTACACCAATTAGTGAGGAAGCTAATGATGATGATCATGAAACTTCAGAACAAGATACTACTGAACCTCGTAGATCAACCAAAATAAGATCCGCACCAGAGTGGTACGATAATCCTGTTCTGGAAGACATGCTACTAGATCATGATGAACCTACGAACTATGAAGAAGCGATGGTGAGCCCAGATTCCGCAAAATGGCTTGAAGCCATGAAATCTGAGATGGGATCCATGTATGAGAACAAAGTGTGGACTTTGGTTGACTTGCCCAATGATCGGCAAGCAATTGAAAATAAATGGATCTTCAAGAAGAAGACCGACGCTGACGGTAATGTTACTGTCTACAAAGCTCGACTTGTCGCAAAAGGTTTTCGACAAGTTCAAGGGATTGACTGCGATGAGACCTTCTCACCCGTAGCGATGCTTAAGTCTGTCCGAATCATGTTAGCAATTGCCGCATTTTATAATTATGAAATTTGGCAGATGGATGTCAAAACTGCATTCCTGAATGGATTTCTGGAAGAAGAATTGTATATGATGCAACCGGAAGGTTTTATCGATCCAAAGGGAGCTAACAAAGTGTGCAAGCTCCAGTGATCCATTTATGGACTGGTGCAAGCCTCTCGGAGTTGGAATAAACGCTTTGATAGTGTGATCAAAGCATTTGGTTTTGTACAGACTTTTGGAGAAGCCAGTATTTACAAGAAAGTGAGTGGGAGCTCTATAGCATTTCTGATATTATATGTAGATGACATATTACTAATTGGAAATGATATATAATTTCTGGATAGCATAAAGGGATACTTGAATAAGAGTTTTTTCAATGAAAGACCTCGGTGAAGCTGCTTACATATTGGGCATTAAGATCTATAGAGATAGATCAAGACGCTTAATTATACTTTCACAAAGCACATACCTTGAAATTTTTTTGAAGAAGTTCAAAATGGATCAAGCAAAGAAAGGATTCTTGCCTGTGTTACAAGGTGTGAAATTGAGTAAGACTCAATTCCCGACCAATGCAGAAGATAGAGATAAAATGAAAGATGTTCCCTATGCTTCAGCCATAGGCTCTATCATGTATGCAATGCTGTGTACCAGACCTGATGTGTGTCTTGCTATAAGTCTAGCAGGGAGGTACCAAAGTAATCCAGGAGTGGATCACTGGACAGCGGTCAAAAACATCCTGAAATACCTGAAAAGGACTAAGGATATGTTTCTTGTATATGGAGGTGACAAAGAGCTCATCGTAAATGGTTACGTTGATGCAAGCTTTGACACTGATCCGGACGATTCTAAATCGCAAACCGGATACGTGTTTACATTAAACGGTGGAGCTGTCAGTTGGTGCAGTTCTAAACAAAGCGTTGTGGCGGGATCTAAATGTGAAGCGGAGTACATAGCTGCTTCGGAAGTAGCAAACGAAGGAGTCTGGATGAAGGAGTTCATATCCGATCTAGGTGTCATACCTAGTGCATCGGGTCCAATGAAAATCTTTTGTGACAATACTGGTGCAATTGCCTTGGCAAAGGAATCCAGATTTCACAAGAGAACCAAGCACATCAAGAGATGCTTCAATTCCATCCGGGATCTAGTCCAGGTGGGAGACATAGAGATTTGCAAGATACATACAGATCTGAATGTTGCAGACCCGTTGACTAAGCCTCTTCCACGAGCAAAACATGATCAACACCAAAACTCCATGGGTGTTAGAATCATTACTGTGTAATCTAGATTATTGACTCTAGTGCAAGTGGGAGACTGAAGGAAATATGCCCTAGAGGCAATAATAATGTTATTATTTTATTTCCTTATGTCATGATAAATGTTTATTATTCATGCTAGAATTGTATTATCCGGAAACATAATACTTGTGTGAATACATAGACAAACTAAAACGTCACTAGTGTGCTTCTACTTGACTAGCTCGTTAATCAAAGATGGTTATGTTTCCTAACTATAGACATGTGTTGTCATTTGATTAACGTGATCACATCATTAGGAGAATGATGTGATTGACATGACCCATTCCATTAGCTTAGCACCCGATTGTTTAGTATGTTGCTATTGCTTTCTTCATGACTTATACATGTTCCTATGACTATGAGATTATGCAACTCCCGTTTGCCGGAGGAACACTTTGTGTGCTACCAAACGTCACAACGTAATTGGGTGATTATAAAGGAGCTCTACAGGTGTCTCCAAAGGTACATGTTGGGTTGGCATATTTCGAGATTAGGATTTGTCACTCTGATTGTCGGAGAGGTATCTCTGGGCCCTCTCGGTAATGCACATCACATAAGCCTTGCAAGCATTGCAACTAATGAGTTAGTTGTGAGATGATGTATTACGAAACGAGTAAAGGGACTTGCCGGTAACGAGATTGAACTAGGTATTGAGATACCAATGATCGAATCTCGGGCAAGTAACATACCGATGACAAAGGGAACAAAGTATGTTGTTATGCGGTCTGACCGATAAAAGATCTTCGTAGAATATGTGGGAGCCAATATGAGCATCCAGGTTCCGCTATTTGTTATTGACCGGAGACATGTCTCAGTTATGTCTACATTGTTCTCGAACTCGTAGGGTCCGCACGCTTAACGTTACGATGACAGTTTCATTATGAGTTTATATATTTTGATGTACCAAAGTTTGTTCGGAGTCCCGGATGTGATCACGGACATGACGAGGAGTCTCGAAATGGTCGAGACATAAAGATTGATATATTGGAAGCCTATGTTTGTACATCGGAAGTGTTCCGGGTGAAATTGGCATTTTACCGGAGTACCGGGAGGTTACCGGAACCCCCCGGTAACCTAATGGGCCTTAATGGGCCTAGTGGAGGAAGAGGAGAGGAGGCCTAGGGGCTGCCGCGCGCCCCTCCCCCCAAGTCCGAATTGGACAAGGAGGGGTGCGGCGCCCCCCCTTTCCTTTCTTCCCTCTCCTCCTTCTCCCCAAGTCCTAATCCAACTAGGGAAAGGGTGGGAGTCCTACTCCCGATAGGAGTAGGACTCCTCCGGCGCGCCTCCTCCTAGGGCCGGCCGCACCCCCCCTTGGCTCCTTTATATACGGGGGCAGGGGGCACCCCTAGACACACAAGTTGATCTTCAAGAGCATTCTCTTAGCCGTGTGCGGTGCCCCCTTCCACCATAGTCCTCGATAATATTGTAGTGGTGCTTAGGTGAAGCCCTGCGATAGTACACCATCAAGATCGTCACCACGCCGTCATGCTGACGGAACTCTTCCCCGACACTTTGCTGGATCGGAGTCCGGGGATCGTCATCGAGCTGAACGTGTGCTAGAACTGGGAGGTGCCGTAGTTTCGGTGCTTGATCGGTCGGGCCGTGAAGACGCACGACTACATCAACCGCGTTGTCATAACGCTTCCGCTGTCGGTCTACGATGGTATGTAGATTACACTCTCCCCTCTCATTGCTATGCATCACCATGATCTTGCGTGTGCATAGGATTTTTTTTGAAATTACTATGTTCCCCAACAGGAGGTAGTAGTGGTTTTTCTTCACTGCATTGTGTGTGGCAGTCATGTTGTGAAGAAGTGAACCAAACTGACGCTTAACCCATTTGTGATTTCGATCCACCTTCTGGTGAAGACTAAGCATAAGTTCACGGTCTTTCATCACGCGCGGAGCAGTGGCTTGAGGAGTGGACTTGGGAGCATTGGCACAGTCATGTGTGGCAGAGTCATCATTGGTGGAATAAGACGCAGCTTTGCGAAACTGACCATCCAATGGACGAATGCCTTCATCAATTACAGCTGGTGCCTTGCCCTTTCCATCAACTGAGGAATATGTCTGCTTGAGGACTTCAATTGGTGGCAAGTAGCTGAGATGATTCTGGAAATCAACTTTGTAGTTGAGTGAAGACCTTGTCTTGAGGAATCTCATGATCCAAGGTGCATAAGGCTTCAGCTCAAACAGAGACAGTGCAATATTGGCCATAGTCCTCATGAAGAAATCGTGATAGTTGACAGGAATGCCATGAATGATGTTGAATACCAGATTCTTCATGATGCCAACAATTTCCTCATCAGATGAGTCGTGGCCTTTGATAGGACTGATTGTCCTCATAAGAATACGATAGACAGTTCTGGGCACGTACAACAATTCCTTCACGAGGAATTTTGTTCGTGGTGCCTGACCTGGTTTCAAAGGCTTCATCAGCACTTGCATGTAATGATGTGTGAGCTCAGGTTCACTGTAGATGCAGCGAGCTTCTTCAAGGGGAGGACTGAGTGGTAGAGCACGAAGCAATTCAGAGGCTAGTGCAGTGTAGTGAGTGTTTTCAGACATCCAGTCCAGCACCCATGAATTCACATCTTCAGCATTTCCGGTGATGTGCAGCGTTGCATAGAATTGAAGAATCAGTTCTTCATTCCAATCGCAGATGTCAGAGCAAAAATTGAGCAGTCCAGCATCGTGAAGAACACTGAGGACTGGTGCGAAACACGGCAGAGATTCCATATCCACGTGAGGAATATGCTCATGGTAGAAAATCTTCTCCTTGTTGAACAGCACTGAGGAATAGAAATTGGCTTGACTAGCAGTCCAGAAACGCCTCTTCCTAATGCGAGCAGAGTCATATGGGTTATAATCTTCGAAGAATACGTGCTCGCCGAAGAAATCATCAGCCTTGAACTTTTGCTTGCGTGAGAATGGACCCTTTGGCTTTGGCAGAGGAGTGTCAGTGAGTTGCATCACGACCTCAGGAATCTCAATCGCAGGTTCTTTAGGCTGAGGAATTTCTGGTTCTTCCTTGGTGGCAGTCTGCGTAGTTGGTTGTTCAGCGGCAGCAGTTTCTTCAGCGCTAGTGGCTGGAATTTCCTCATGGACAGATGCAGTGGGATGAGTTTCTTCAGAGCCCATGTGAACAGTTTGTGTGGGGGACTGAGGAATTTGCTGTAGAGGGGTGAGCATTGAAGAGTTTGGATGCTGACTTTCCCAGAATTCATCACTAATTATGGGTGTGGAGCAGCCAATGTCCACATCTTCATCTTCCATTTCTTCAACGCCAGCCTCTTCAGTTGTGAACTGAGGCATAGGCGAGGAGATGATAGGTGTTGAAGGGATCGCATCCACTTCAATTTCTTCATCCAACGGTTCAGACGAAGCAGCAGAAGGAGTTTCTTCATCAGATTCGCTGGGGATCACATATTCTTCATCAAAAGGAACAAGGTCCTTTGATGGCCTGGTTGAGATGGGAACAACATCAATCAGATGTGCAAATGAGCTTGTCATAGGCTTCATTTTCCTCAGAGCTGAAGAATCTAAAGCAGCTGATGCTTTCTTTTTCTTCACTGCAGCACGCTTTGCAGCCTTGGTCTTCTTCACATCTGATGCAGACGGAAGGATTGGAGTTGAAGTTGGTGCAGGAGTAGCTGAGGAATCTGGTTGATTTTCTTCAGGCACAACTGATGCAGTTGCCCTGAGTTCTTCAGTTTCTTCAGGCACACCACTAGTGGGTGCCCTGGCAATTTCTTCAGTGGCTGGAATGCAGTCATCAGCCCTGGAACTCACATTTTCTTCAGCAGCCTGATTGTCATCAGTGGTGCTGGCATGTTCTTCAGTCGGCTGAGCAGATGCTTCAGCCTGAGGAATTTCCTGTTGCGTTGGGGCAGCAACATTTGAAGTGAACTGTTTAGTTATCTTTACAAATCTAACTTTGGCTCCTTGCCAATCAGCATAGTAGGCTTGGAAGTCATCACTGAGGGTTTTGATTTCAGATTGGATTTTTACAAGTTCATCAGTGGTTATAGTGACAACATTGTTCTTCAGGTATTTCTCCTTTCTGTACTGGGCCTTCTTGATCTGCCTGGCCTGATCATATTTCCATTTCTCCTCTTGGATGAAATGAGTCAGCATGTGATTTTGACCAGGCGTCAGCTTGAAGTCAGGCATAGGAGTATTTGGGTCCTTGTGCCAGAGATCAATGTAGTCGAGGATCAACTTGGGATCCAAAAGCAGTGGCACAGGTGTGCCTTTGGCTCTAGCGGCCCTAACTTGTCTGCCTCTGATGATTTCTGCAAGTTCATCATCATCAACTTCATCTTCTTCAGGTGGCACTTGGAAAGCGACTTGCTTCTTTTGAAGACTTGGCCGAGGACCTCGTCCAACAGTTGCCTTGGTCTTCATCAGAGTGGGGCCAGATGAAGAATTTGGTGCAGCTGAGGAGCTTGCTGAGACACCAGAGGCAATGGAGATGCCTGTAGTCCTTTGGCATGAGGCCAGATGCGCAGGTGCTGAGGACTTTGTCGGAACAGCTGAGGACTTTGGAGGAGGTGCTGAGGATTTTGAAGGAGCAGCTTGAGGGATTGGTCGTGAGGACCTTGAAGAGTCTGGCCGTGAGGGCGCAGCTGAGGAACTTGGCCGTGAGGGCACTGTTGGTGAAGCACTTGTCTTACGAGCAGGCTTCTTAGGCATGGATTTCCTCGGCTTGACAGAGGCCTCAGCAGAGGCAGCAACAGCCACAGCAGAGTCTTCATTGAATTTCCTCACTGCTTCTCTGGCTTGCTTGGCCAACTTGCCTTGGCGCTTGGCCCACTCATCAGGATAGTCCTCACCGCGCTTGAGGCTGGTGGGATCTGCTACTTGGCCAGGTGCCAATGGAGCTCTTGGGCATGGAGGATTGAGTGCGAATTTCTTCATGTACTTAGGAGTGACATATCTGTACTCCCTCCATTCTCTTGCCCATCTCCTCTCTATCCTCTGTTTGCGCACTTTGCGCTCATTCTTGGTTTCCTCAGTAGGTGTGCAGTACCCAACATATATGTCATCGGGGATCTCAAACGCTGTATTTACCTCAGGCCTCTTTCCTCCCTTATGTGGCCTTTTACCATCAGCCATTTTCTCTAGTTGAGGAATTTGAACAATCGAATTCTCTGAAGAAGCATGCAACTTTTCTTCGAGGAACGCTGCAAATGAGTTAACTTGATGAGAACGTAGTGATTCAGCAGCTGACATGTGTACCTGTGAACAGAGTATAGTTGCGAGGAATTTGGAGAGATCATATGCGTTCTCAGAAGGTTTTTCAAAAAGAACAAGTTTGAGGAATTTGACCAGATGAGTCTTGAAGATTTTCACTAAGCGTTCTTTGTCTTAGGTTCCAGAGTTGTATAGATCGAAGATCCACACAATTGAGGAATCTTGAAGAAAAATGATGCTTAGAGAAACGAATCAAGAACAGATGACACGTGAGGTGTTTAGTGTGTGAAGATTTGAAGAATAAAACACCTTTGAAGATTTTATAGAGAAACTTTGAATCAAAGAGGGTAGTGAAAGTAACTTTTAATTACCCTGAATGAAGAACACGACGAACTGTGAGGTGAAACAGTGGAGTTCGTCGGTGTAGATCTTCCACGCCCTAACTTGGCGGAGGAAGACGTCTATGGCGGCGGCGGAGGTGAAGATTTCCACGGTCGGCGCGAGTACGACGACGACGAGGTCGAGGCACTGAAGCTCTTCCTCACCGGCGACGATGGAGTAGCGGCGGCGCTAGGGTTTGGGAAGCTCGAGTGGGAGAGTGAGATCGAGCGGAGTAAAGGAAGTGAGGAAGGGATGAGGGGGTATTTATAGTAGCAGTGAAAAACTGTTCGCCCAAAGATTTGGGACGAATGTGCCCCTGACCCTTCTCCTTCGCACGACATGTGTCACCCACGTATTGTGTAGTGGAGATCGTGGGTGAATTAAAAATTTATCGTGGGATGCGGAACGATTTGAGCGGCAAAACCAAAAATTTGTATAATATTAGTTTTAAAGTTCCGTTCTCAATTTCTTCAGCTGACAAGGACACAGTGAAGATTTTGAACGAGTTTCAGATAGAACGCACATGAAGAATTTGTGAACAGATAGGGTTGAGTGTAGCATAGAGGGGAAGGGTCCGATCACATTCACTTAGCAGAAAACCAACTTGAAGAAATAGCAATAAGTGAGTGCTGTAGAGGACATAAACTCATATATATATGTATAGCCAATGAAGAAAAACAACGGAACCAATGAAGACTATGCAAAGTTGAAGAATATGAATAATTTGAGGAATTTCAACTTTTGGTGGTGGCGTGACCCACCGTATAAGAATGATGATTTCAGACACCGCGTACAATTATTGTAGGGTTCTGAGAATCAAATTCTTCATTAATTTCTTCACACTAAGAGTGTTATTCTTCATTGATTGAAGTAAAACGTTTCTTCATGTGCTGCACATCTAAGTCATCAATTTTGCATAAGTGTTAGGATGAGTGTCCTTTTCAAAGAACATTCGAAGATTCTAGGATATTTAGCTCACACCGCAACTTGCTAAATCTCTTCTCATCCAAAGGCTTTGTGAAGATATCGGCTAGCTGTTCTTCAGTCTTCACATGCTCAATAGAAATGTCACCCTTCAACACATGATCACGAAGAAAATGATGAAGAATCTAAATGTGCTTTGTCTTCGAGTGCTGAACTGGGTTGTGAGCAATCTTGATGGCACTCTCATTGTCACATAAGAGAGGCACATTCTTCATGTTGACGCCATAGTCCTTGAGAGTTTGCTTCATCCATAGCAATTGGGCACAGAAAGAACCAGCGGCAATGTACTCAGCTTCAGCAGTAGATAGTGATACGCAGTTCTATTTCTTCGAGGACCAACAGACCAAAGATCGTCCAAGGAAATGACATGTACCAGATGTTGACTTGCGATCCACACGATCACCAGCATAGTCAGAATCAGAATATCCAACAAGATCAAAAGCCGAGCCCTTGGGGTACCATAATCCAAGTGTTGGTGTGTGAGCTAGATATCAAAGAATATGCTTCACAGCCTTATGTGCAGCTTGAAATCGGGCACACATGCAAACACTAAGCATTATATCTGGCCTAGATGCACATAAGTATAATAAGGAACCTATCATGGAGCGGTATACCTTATGATCGAAGTCAATACCATTTTCATCAGTGCACAGATGGCCATTTGTGGGCATAGGAATTTTGACGCCTTTGCAATCTTGCATGCCAAATTTCCTCAGTACATCCTTGAGGTATTTCTCCTGAGATATGAATATGCCACTATGTTGTTGACGAATTTGAAGACCTAAGAAGAATTTCAACTCTCCCATACTAGACATTTGATATTCTTCACTCATCATATAGGCAAATTCATCACTATAACATTGGTCAGTACAACCAAAGATAATATCATCAACATATACTTGGCACACAAACAATTCACCATCATAAGATTTAGTGAAAAGAGTAGGGTCGAGTGAACTTGGTTTGAAGCCTTTCTTCATGAAGAGTTCCTTCAAAGTATCATACCAAGCCCGTGGGGCCTGCTTGAGGCCACAGAGGGCCTTGTTGAGTCTGAAGACTTTGTCAGGATTCTTTGGATCTTCAAAACCTGGGGGTTGAGCAACATATACTTCTTCCTCAAGCTTACCATTGAGGAATGCACTTTTCACATCCATTTGATATAGAGTGATATTATGATGGTTAGCATAAGCAAGTAATATGCGAATAGCCTCAAGTCTAGCAACAGGTGCAAAAGTTTCATCGAAATCAACTCCTTCAACCTGTGTGTAGCCTTGAGCTACAAGCCGTGCCTTATTCCTCACAACAAGGCCATTTTCATCTTGCTTGTTGCGGTAGATCCACTTTGTGCCGATGATATTGTGCTTGCGAGGATCTGGACGTTTGACCAGTTCCCAGACATTGTTGAGCTCGAACTGATGTAATTCTTCTTGCATGGCCTGAATCCACTCAGGCTCCAGAAATGCTTCATCTACCTTAGTGGGCTCTATAATAGAGACAAAAGCATACTGCCCACAAAAGTTAGACAAATGTGAAGCTTTTGAGCGTGTGAGAGGACCTGGCACTTTGATGTCATTGATGATCTTTTCAACTTGCACTTCTTTTGCAATGCGAGGATGAGCTGGTTGTCGTTGAAGAGTTTGATCAGCGTTTTCTTCAGCACCATTTTCTTCAGGTGCATTAGCTCGATGTTCTTCATGTTCTGGAATGAATTCTTCAGCAGATTCTTCAGTAGGAATGACATCCTCAGTATCCTTGAACTTGATAGTTTCCTCAGGTGCTGGTTCATCTATCACAGTAGGTAGGTGCTCTCTTTGTGAGCCATTAGTTTCATCGACCCGCACATCTACAGTTTCAACAACTTTGTGAAGAACGTTGTTGAAGACTCTGTAGGTGTGCGAGTCCTTTCCGTAAACAAGCATAAAACCTTCATGTGCTTTTGGTGCAAATTTTGAGTTGTGATGAGGATCTCTAATCCAACATTTAGCACCGAAGACTTTGAAATAACTTACATTGGGTTTCTTATCAGTGAAGAGTTCATAGGCAGTCTTTTTGAAGAATTTGTGAAGATATAGTCTGTTGATGATGTGGCACGCAATATCAATTACCTCAGTCTAGAAACGACGAGGCGTTTTGTATTCATCAAGCATAGTGCGAGCCATCTCAGCAAGAGTCCTGTTCTTGCGCTCCACGATGCCGTTCTGCTGAGGAGTGTAAGGAGCAGATAACCAAGTTCATCAAGATAGTCATCGAGACCAGAATTCTTGAAGTCAGTGCCATTGTCACTTCTGATGTGCTTGATCTTCACACCAAAGTTGGTTGAAGCCCTCGAGGAAAATCATTTGAAGACTTCCTGCACTTCATGTTTGTAAGTAACAAGGTGTACCCATGTGTAACGAGAATAATCATCAACAATAACAAAGCCATATTGAGATGCTTCATTTGAGATAGCAGAATAATGATTAGGACCAAAGAGATCCATGTGAAGCAATTCAAATGGGCGAGTGGTGGTCATGATAGTCTTCGCTGGATGCTTGGCCTTGGTCATCTTCCCAGCTTCACAGGCTCCGCATAGGTGATCCTTGAGGAATTTGACATTCTCGATGCCAATGACATGCTTCTTCTTCGCAAGCGTGTGCAAATTCCTCATGCCTACATGACCAAGTCGTCGATGCCAGAGCCAGCCTTCTAAAGCTTTTGCAAGTAAGCACACGGCTGGTTGTGGTCCTGTAGAGAAATCAACAATATACAGGTCTCCTCTCCTAAAGCCTTTGAAGACTTTGGAATTGTCAGTTTCCATAAGCACAACACAACGGTACTTGCCGAAGACAACAACCATATCAAGATCACAAAGCATTGAGATAGACATAAGGTTGTATCCTAAGGACTCAACAAGCATGACTTTGTCCATGTGTCGATCCTTTGTAATCGCAACCTTACCTAGACCCAATACCTGACTTTTGCCTTTGTCAGCAAAGATGATATGCTTCAGATGCGACGGTGGTAATGGAGCATCCATCAATAGATTCTTGTCACCAGTGATGTGGTTTTTACATCCACTATCGAGGACCCACTCAGTGGCTTTGGGTTGATCATCCTGCAGATGAATTAGTGCAACTTACAAACTCATATACTTCATCAGTGAAGAATATGACATCAATTCATCAGATCAATTTCATCAAGTAAAAGCACTGATAAAGCAATATGAGGACGTGAGAAATGAAAGTTCATTTCTTCATGATTAACCTGCGTCCTTTCAGGCATGCTCAAGTCTCCAGCAAATTCTTCAGACGATTACGTGCGTCTGGAGACCTGACCCTGCAGAAGAGATTAGTTCTTTTTCTTCACCACCCACATCTGAAGGGGTGGCAAAGAGTTCATCATTCTGTGAGCTCCATACGAGAAGGATGGCATAGAAGCCAGTCCATTTCGTTTCACATAAGAGGGGTTAGAGTAAGCATAAGAGTAAGTAGAGAAATTCTTCGAGGACTTATGGACATAATGATTTGAAGAATAATGCACATATCCATAATCCTTAGATCTTCCCTGTGAAACAGACGGGTTAGCACGATGATGTTCATATGAGGACTTTGATCCATATGAAGAATTTGGTCCATATGAAGAATTTGATCTGGGGTTCCTATTCTTCACAGGTGGCGTCATGATGACATTCACCTGAAGATTTTCAAGGCATCTTTTGGGAACCCAGATTTTCTTCACAGGGGAGCCGTTCCTGCAGTTAGTGCCAACATATCTAGCAAATACTTCACCATTCTGATTTTTGAATAGCTTATAGTTGGAGTCAATTGACTCATCATCAGAATGAGGAGATTCACATGCAAATCCAGATAAGTTAGATGGATCAACTGGAGGTCCCTTTGCAGCAACCCATGTAGTTCTGGGGTACTGCTCAGGCTTCCAATATGTACCATCAACATTGAGTTTCCTCTCAAAGGCAATACCCTCTTTCCTAGGGTTCCTATTGAGGATTTGCTTTTTAAGCACATCACAAAGAGCCTGATGCCCTTTGAGGCTTTTGTACATGCCTGTCATGTACAATTCCTTCAGCCCTGCATCGTCAGTGATACTAGCAATGTCCTCAGATAAGGAATTAGTGATAGCAGAGGCATGTGAAGAATTTGAAACATTAGAAGCATTTGAACATTCAGGTGAAGAATTAGCAGATTCACGTTCAATGCACTTCAAGCACGGAGGAACAAATTCTTCCTGAGATGCGCTGATTTGTTAAGCAAGTAATGAATCGCGCTCCTTCTGAAGATCTTCATAACTCACTCTTAGCTTCTCAAGGTCTTGCTTTCTTTGAAGAAATTTATAAGAAAGCTTCTCATGATCCGATAAGAGAGTGTTATGTTGATCTTGAAGGGTGTCATACTTAGTATGAAGTCTCTGAAGACTTTCAGCCAAAGCTTTTTGACTGATCCATTTCCTCATCCAACATATCATCGCTCTTGTTTAGCATATAGTGAGCTTTTTTCCAAATCTCTTTGTTGTTTAGTAGCAAGGGAAGCAAGTTTGACATAGCTGGGTCCAAATTCATCACCAGATTCATCATCACTGGACTCAGATAGGTTGTATTCAGTTACCTCAACATCTTTTGCCAAAAGGCATGATGCAGAAGATGATGATTCTTGTTCGAATGTCATTGTTTTGAGAGATTCCTTGAAGTCCTCAAACCAAGGATCATGACAAGTTCAATGACCTTCATAGACCTCAGAGAGACGGTCCCAGATGAGCTTCGCATGATCAAGATGCATGATATTCCTGAACTGATTTTGTGACAGGCTGGAGCAGATGACATCCTTCGCCGTGAGGTTGAGAAGAGTATACTTGCGAATGTCATCAGCATCCGCCATCTTGCACAGATTAGTCAGGCCAATCTCAGTGACGGTCCACAACTCGCTGTTCATCGCCATGAGGCGTTTCTTCATCATGGCCTTCCACTTGGGATACTCGTGACCGTCAAAGATGGGGCATGTCACCTTCGTCATACCTGCGGTCGACATAACTAAAACTCCAGGTGGTTAAACCAAAATCACACAGAACAAGGGAGTACCTTGCTTTGATACCAATTGAAAGTGCGTTATATCGACTAGAGGGGGGGTGAATAGGCGATTTTTATGAAATTCTTCACTGAGGAATTTGCCGGTGAGGAAATTCCTTAGCGAAGAACTACTAGCAGCGGAATAAGTACTCAAAGGTAAACATAACAGAATACAAGCATAGTCATCATGATCAAATGAAGACAGGCACAGAGTACAGGAAGCGTAATCACATGATAACACATGATGAAGACAATCAGACTGAAGAAATTGAACTGACGAAATTGAGAAAGTCTTTAGTTAAAGTCTTCAAACACAGATCTGAACAAACATACAACACAGTTATGAGGAAATGAAAGAGTTGAGGAAATAGAACCAGTAAGCTTGGTGAAGACAATGATTTGGTAGACCAGTTCCAACTACTGTCTTAGTTGTACGTCTGGTTGGAGCGGCTGAGTATTTAAACTCGAGGACACACAGTCCCGGACACCCAGTCAAGGACACTTAGTCCAAGACACCCAGTCCTCACCGTATTCTCCTTGAACTAAGGTCACACAGACCTCATCCAATCACTCGTGGTAAGTCTTCAGGCGACTTCCAAACCTTCACAAACTTGGTCACCCGGCGATCCACAATTCCTCTTGGATGCTCTAGACCATGACGCCTAACCGTCTGGAAGAAGCACAATCTTCAAAGGTAACAAGCGTCGGATCCACTCAGGATCAATCTCTTCAGTGATGCTCAATCACTTGGGGTTTGTAGGTGTTTGGGTTTTGGGTTTTTGGTTTTTCCTCACTTGATGATTTTCGCTCAAAGTCCTCGAAGGATGGGTTGCTCTAAATTGACAAGTGTCGGATTCTTTCGGAGCAGCCAACTAGCTAGTGGTTGTAGGGGGTGGCTATTTATAGCCTAGGGAGCAGCCCGACATGATAAGACATAAATGCCCTTCAATGATATGACCATTAGGTGGATAGATATTTTGGAATAGCTGGCGCATAGCACAGCAACGGTCGGAATTTTGAGTAGCAAAATCCTCAGGGCTATCATGTTCCTCACTGTGTAGGCAATCCGCACTGGCGAATTCCTAACTCCTCAGTCAGGACAAATTCCTCAGAGACTAGAAGAACTTCGTCTCTATCACTGAAGAAATTGACTGAACTGTAGGAGATTTCCAATGGCTTCACTCGAAGGGATTGGTAGGTGTAGGATTTTGAGTTGAGCATCACATGGAAATTTTTCCTTAGTATTTCCTTGACCCCTTTAACAGTACGGTGTTTCCTATGACTCAAGAAAGAGAAAAACAAAACTATGAAAATGAAAGTCTTCAAGCTTCATATTCCTCGCATGAATATCAAGTCTTCACGGACACACCAATTTCTTCACTTTCAAAGTCTTCATGAAAGTCTTCAGAAATACCAAAATCTTCAGTCGAAGATATTCATTTTTAGGGATCGACTTTTCCTGTAAATATCGAACTCCTCATAGACTTATAGACCTGTGTACACTCACACACGCATTAGTCCCTTAACCTATAAGTCTTCAATACACCAAAATCACTAAGGGGCACTAGATGCACTTACAAGGGGTGGATGCTTAGTGTAGATGCGGTGGCCGTCGCCGACGGTGAAAACCCACCGTCGGCACGTCCCGATCAGGGGTCCCCGCCGTTCTCTGTCACAAAGCCGGTGAGGTTGCCTTCGTCCCTTGCTCACTGCCGTGACATGGGCAGTTGCCGCCTCCCACCGCCCTCCTCAAGGTTGAGCTACGTCCCTCAGGTACAACTCCCTTTATAGCCGGCTTGCACCACTGCTCCAGCTGCCCACATCACTCCCTGTGGATATATCTCTACTTCTTTGCCTCGCACATACCTCTACTGGCTTCTACGTACTGTATTTGTTATGAGTTTATGTCTCATCAAGTAGTCCCAGTAATCTTATTCTAATCACGCTTGTTCAATTTCTTTGCCACAAGGATGCTCATCTCGATTTTGGTGAAACTGCACAAAATGATCCGATGGTCAAAAGGTTGCAAACTTCATTTATTAGGAAGCTCGAACGTTGCCAGCAAATTGAAGCTTGGTCAGGGTTCACGGTTCAAGGGCTAGGGACTGCATGGATCGTTTTTTCTTTAGCTGCCTCTGTTCCAAAATAAGTGTCAACTTTAGTAGTAGTACAACTTTGTACTAAAGTTTGCACAAAGTTGAGAAACTTATTTTGGAACGGAGGGAGTACATATTTGCTATGATCAGTCAATCATTGAGATGCAATAGCATGCATGTTAGTCTCCTTTGTATTTGATGAAATGTTGCAACGGGCAAACTTGGACGCAAGATACATGTAACAGAAGCTGGAAGCTTCATAGCATTGTACAAATTTATCTCGCTGATAAATTACAGTACGTACTATACTAGTACTTCCTTCGTTCCTAAATATAAGTCTTTGTAGAGATTTCACCAAGAAACACATGCAGATGCATATAGATGCATTTTAAGTGTATATTCATTCATTTTGTTCTGTATGTAGTGGAATCTCTACAAAGACTTATATCTACTAGTAATAGCTAGCCCCCACTACTAGGAATTCTCTATCCTCTCCTTGAGCCACGTCATCAAAATTGATGTAGCATTAGATGAAGTAAATCAGTCCATAATAGCCGTCTGATCTTGACGTTGAGAGGCTCCGCACTAAGCCACATGCAAGCATGCAGAAATACCGTGCCACATGCATGTGAGTGGGGTTTAAATCACATCAACATGTCTTCATGCAAGCATGCACCGGTAGCATGCATGTAAGTAAGATTTTAAGTCCCATTAACATGTCAAAAAGAAAAATATAATCCCATTATGCAGTAGGAGTTCAGTTGGCTGATCTTTTTTCCTTACGTGGGATGATATAAATGATGATGGGAGTTTATTTAGTTTGGCTACCACATTTGTCATGCGGTTATAGAGTTTTTTTGTTCTATGAAATCGATAATTTTGCGCATAGAGATATACCGCTGTTCCGCGCCAACGCGCGGGGACTCATCTAGTAATATTTAGGAACGGAGGGAGTACTATGTAAAGAGTTAGGTGTCGCACGGTGATAGTGTGAGGTGGGCCATGTAATCACTGAGCCTGCGTGTTTTCGCTGCTCTTGCACGCCTCCGCTGTAAGAATGGAGAAAATTGTAATCTAGTAGTAGTAGTATACCTCCTTTCGCTGAAAGCGTGGGACATCCAGCAGTCCTACCACCTCAGTAATAAAGACCAATGAGTCGTGAAATCACATAGACCCAGCAGTAAGTTGGATGGACGAAGCAACCATCACTCTTGCGCCAGTGAGAGGTTGCGTCCTCTCTGCCCGGGCATTAATGCGGCACCGATTCTTTGGAGCGGCGCTGACCCTTTCGGGTGGGAAGCGCGCATGGGTAATGGAGGGGCTTTGGGTGGGCCAGGCTGGTCAGGAGCGGGCGTGGCAGCTGTCCGCATGTCCCTACCGGACACGCCCGGAAACGAGAGATGCACCGACTCTCGCGGCTAAAATCGTACACTACACAACATCTCTCTGTAGGAGTAGGTCGATCTGTCGCTCTCTCTAACACACACATGGTATTAAACACACACACACACACACACGCACACGCATGCACCTTGGTCCCGTTGCACCTTCTCACGTGACTTATTACACCTAGACAGAGGGAGTAGTAAGTATACGAGATACGGTGGCACACTGACTTAAGTCGAATACAAGTGGCCAAAATTTGTGTGCATGTTATAATAAGGATTCACTTAAAATAGTACGTGAGCGAACAGAGGGATCAATTGGACAATGTTCCCGAGCAGTAGCGAGATGTGTGAGGTAAGATACACCGCTGGCGCTTTTAATTTTTCTTATTAATTTGTTTGTTTCACCCTTTGACTGGTGGGACCCAACGTACTACGTGGAGAGAGGTAAGGTGACTAAGGCTGCATTATTTCTGCACCACTTTGGATAGTCTTACCACCAAAGCCACATGACACGATTATGATTGAAATCCCAATGACTCCCACACACACAAAAAAACATGACATGCTTGTCACACAAATGCAGGAATGTATAAAAGGTTATTTCCCTCTCGTTGAACATAACGGGAGGGTTGTGTAGCTGGTTAGCCTGTTCGCTCACTCTCTCGCCCTCTCCCGCTGGAGCCTCAGCGCTTGTAGTTGCTCTCTTCACACTCTCTCGCCCTCTCTAGATCTAAACAAGACTTCGTTGGCCTCTCTCTCCCCTCACTGCTGCTCAAAGAGCCGGCAGGATCCGTCCGCCGGGAAGGGAAGGAGGCTTAACACTATCGCCGTCGGCGAGGGACTACCGGCGCAGCTGTTCACTTTCCACCCAGCGGCGGCGCGGGAGGGCCTCCGACCCCTTCTTCTTCGCCGCTGTCGCGTCTCCCACAGAACCACGCCCCAAGAACCTTAAGGTATAATTTACTTACTCCACATGCATTGCTCTAGCTGCATGTATACCATGAATCTAGGACGTGGTTCAAAGAGGAAAGGAGTGGGAAAAGTTGTATATAGCATGAATCTAGGACGTGGTTCAAAGAGGAAAGGAAGGGGCGAAAGTACTAGTTCAAAAAGGAAAGGAAGGGACAAGGCTAAAGAGTTTGAGCAGGACTAGGTTTGTTGCGCTCACATAGGGAAAGGCGTCTAAAGATAACATAACTGGGACCAACACAAATATGCTCCTTGGTTGCTTGTTCTTTGTTGCAACAAACTGTGCATGACCACAGTACATCGGTAGATGCACATGGTGCTGGTGCGTCCACTATCCCGTGCAACTCATTAGCTGTTGTTAATCTAAGGCCCTGTTTGGTTAAAAACTCCCTAGTCCCTACCTGCTGGGTTCCAGGGACTAAACATGGACTAGAGGTTATTAAATGACATGCAAAAAGACCATGTTACACCTAGTAATGAACTATCAGAGACAAGGTGCGATGCGTGGCAGGGGGAGCTGTTGGAAAAAGTCCCAAAAAGACTCCTTCAGGGTCTTCTTTCTTTAGTCCCAAATGCCCACTTTTAGTCCCTAAAAGTTCCTCCTCTTTGGTTTAGATGGGACTAACACAAAGTTTTTTTAGTCCCTACACCAAAATGTCCCTGTAAACAAACACCCTCTAATAATGCCGCTGGAAAATTGATGCAATGGCACAGTTAAAAGCAAATTACATGTTTAACGAATTTTATTGTTAATATAATCTCTATGTTAATATTAATCAATGCCACCATTTGAGAAATGCTACTGTCGGCGTTCTGGGAACGGGGGTCCCAAGACTTGCCTGCCTGCGGCTTGCGGCGTGGCTCAAAGGGGGGCCCAGCACGGCCCATCTTCACCAACACAAACCCAAGACCCTCGCGAGGGGCCAAGCCTCGCGGGGCGGACGACGCGGAGTTTCCTCAGGCACGGCCTCGTCAGGCTGGCTCACGAGGAGGCGGAGAGATCAAGGCGGGGTACCTCGTGAGGTGCCCGTGACGCAAGCCATGACGACTCAGGGCGCCAGGCGGGTGCCAGCCGCGCAGCGTCCCCCTTTCCTCTTTGGTGCAAAGGGGGCAAGCGCAGCCGCGGAGTACCGAGGCATCAGGCAAAGGTTGCCTTTTCGGTGCAACGAGACCAAGACCAGGAGGACTACGAGACGGAGGTCACCGTGGAGCCCAAGACGGCGTCATCACCAGAGCTTTGCGCAGGCGAAGACTACTTTTGTCAGGATAGCTGATACTTGTTGTCCCCCTTCAAATTAGCCCGCCATTGTTGGCTCCCTTCCCGCTCGATATTTGGGAAGAGGACCAGGGCCTCTATAAATAGGACCAGCCACCCACATAGCAAGGGGGTTCGGTCGGTTGGCTAGAGAGAGAAAGGTGACTGAACTCCTCCGAGCAGTTCATCGCCCCAGCCAAGAACAGACCCTTGCGAGGCTGTTCTTCCTTGTATTGTTCATCATCATCAGCCCAAGAGGCAATCCACCACACCACACACTGGAGTAGGGTATTACACCACAACGGTGGCCCGAACCAGTATAAACCCTGTGTCTCTCGTGTTGTTCTTTCCTTGGTTTTAGATCCTAGCTTGGCGGAGGGGTGCAGGTAGGTAGGAGGCAAAATCTCCGCGGGCACCCTGGTGTTCGAACCTCAAGGGTCTGCCGGAACCCGAAATCCGACATTTGGCGCGCCAGGTAGGGGTACGCCGGGACTCGTCTTCCACCACCCCGTTCTCCTTCGACCATCACGCCCATGTCTGACGCTCGTCGGGCCCGCGCCGAGCGCCGGGCCGCACTCGCTTCCCGCGTCGCCCAGACGGCCCCTGTTGGCGGGCATCCACGCTGTTCCCCGTCACCTGCCATCAACGCCACCACCGGCCCAGCAGGGGACGAACAGCAAGCCTCGTCTCAGCATCCATCCGTGCGGCAAGACGGCCGCACCGCAACTCCCTCGCTCGCCCCAGCTGGTTCTTCGCCTCGCGCGCTCCGCGCGCCCATGGAGCCCCGCAACCTCTCCCCCATCTATCGCGCTGCATCAACACCCCCGGTCATCGTGGCCCTCTTGGGAGGCTCGCAGGCACCGCCCACAAGTCACCACGTCAAGCCGTTCATCCGCCGGGTCAGCGCCGCGTCCACGCGGCAGGGGGCTCCCCTGGATCGGGCGGCGCCCGAGACCGGCCTGAGCTTCAGCTCGGAGGACCACCCCTCCAACTCGGCCTGCTCGGGTGCGCTCCCCATGCTGTGCACCCCCACCATCTGCCAGGTGGCCATCACCAGAACCCTCATTGATGGCGGCGCGGGCCTCAGCATGCTGTCAGTCGAGGCCTTCAATCTCCTCTGCATACCCCAGGAACAGCTGCGACCCAGCCGGCCCTTCTCAGGCATTGGGGGCGGATCGTCCAGCTCCTTGGGACAGATCCGGCTCCCAGTAACCTTCGGCACCTACGACAACTCCCGCACGGAGCTGGTCGACTTCGACATCGCCCCATCGGCCTCCCCTACAACGCCATCCTCGGCTACCCAGCGCTGGCCCAGTTCATGGCAGCGACGCACCCGGCGTACAACCTCATGAAGATGCCCGGGAGCAGCGGTGTCCTCATCGTGCACGGGGACACCGGGGGCGCTCCGCGGGTGCTCAAGCTCGTCTTCAAGGCAGCGGCGTCGGCACACCCCGCCGACTTGGAGGCACCCGAGCGCAAGGGAGCTGCGCCCGCCAAGAAGAAGCAGTTGTTCACCCAAGACAAGGCAGAAACCAAGAAGATACCCGTCGATGAGGACGGGTCCACCAACGCCACTTTCACCATAGGCGCCCACCTCAAACCCGAGCAGGAAGAGGCCCTGGTCGGGTTCCTGCGTGCAAACAAGAAGGTATTCGCTTGGGAGCCGGACCAGTTGGCAGGGATCCCCAGGAGTGTAATCGAGCATCACCTCAACGTATGCCCCAACGTGCGCCCCGTGAAGCAGAAGGCCAGGCGGCAGTCCACAGAAAAGCAGGCCTTCATCGTCCAAGAGACCCGCAAATTAGAGGCCGCTGGGGTCATTCGTGAGGTCCGATACCCAGATTGGTTGGCCAACCCTGTCGTTGTGCCAAAGAAGGGAGGGAAGGAGCGCATGTGCGTCGACTTCACCAACCTCAACAAAGCGTGCCCGCAAGATCCGTTCCCGCTCCCCCGCATCGACCAGATCGTCGATTCCACTGCGGAATGCGACCTGTTATGCTTCCTGGATGCCTTCTCTGGGAATCACCAGATCAAGATGGCGATAGAAGACGTCGAGAAGACAGCCTTCCTAACCCCGTGTGGGGTGTACTGCTACACATGCATGCCATTCGGGCTGCGTAACATAGGGGCGACCTTTCAGCGGTTGATGCACATCACCCTGGGCCCGCAGCTCGGGAAGAATGTCGAAGCTTACGTCGATGACATCATGGTAAAATCTCGGGAGACCAGGACCTTGATACAAGACCTGGAGGAAACCTTCGCGAGCCTCAATGCAATGAACCTACGGCTCAACCTAGAGAAGTGTGTGTTCGGAGTCCCCTCGGGCAAGCTCTTGGGGTTTCTCGTGTCCCACCGAGACATCGATGCTAACCCGGAGAAGGTCAAGGCAGTGGAAGACATGAGCCCGCCAAAGACCCTCCGAGAAATGCAGAAGCTCATGGGGCGCGTGACCGCGCTAGGGCGCTTCATCTCCAAGTTGGGGGAGCGAGCGCTACCCTTCTTCCAGCTAATGAAGAAAAAGGGGACCCTTCGAGTGGACTGAAGAGGCCGACAAGGCGTTCCAGGATCTCAAGAGGTACCTGACCAGTCCACCTGTCATGGTGGCTCCGCGCCCTCAAGAGCCCCTGGTGCTTTACCTCGCCGCCACTCCCGACACCGCCAGCGCGGCCTTGGTGGCAGTCAGAGAGGAGCGCCGAATCAAGACCGCGACTGCAGCCCGGGACAAGGCGAAACAAGAACGTGGAAGGCCCACAGAAACCGCCACAGCGGCTGAGGAGGATCAGCCGCCGCAGAGGGGCGCACCGGAGGCGGAAGAGGCCCCACTCCCAGATGGCCAGTCTGAGGAGGCCTCATTGCCTCAAGAGGCGCCAAGGTCTCCGAAGGGAGCCACCAGCACTGACGCACTCCACCTCGTTGAGCACCCAGTGTACTTTGTCAGCACGGTGCTGCGGGATGCAAGGGCACGGTACCCCATGCCTCAGAAACTCCTCCTCGCGCTACTGGTGGCCTCGCGCAAGCTGCGGCACTATTTTCAGGGTCACCCCATCAAGGTCGTTGTCGGATTTCGGGTTCCGGCAGACCCTTGAGGTTCGAACACTGGGGTGCGCGCGAAGATTTCGCCTCCTACCTACCTGCACCCCTCCGCCATGCTAGGATCTAAAACTAAGGACGGAACAACACAAGAGACACAGGGTTTATACTGGTTCAGGCCACCGTTGTGGTGTAATACCCTACTCCAGTGTGTGGTGTGGTGGATTGCCTCTTGGGCTGATGATGATGAACAATACAAGGAAGAACAGCCTCGCGAGGGTCTGTTCTTGGCTAGGGCGATGAACTGCTCGGAGGAGTTCAGTCACCTTTCTCTCTCTCTCTCTCTAGCCAACCGACCGAACCCTGAACCCCCTTGCTATGTGGGTGGCTGGTCCTATTTATAGAGGCCCTGGTCCTCTTCCCAAATATCGAGCGGGAAGGGAGCCAACATTGGCGGGCTAATTTGAAGGGGGGGCAGCAAGTATCAGCTATCCTGACAAAAGTAGTCTTTGCCTGCGCAAAGCTCTGGTGATGACGCCGTCTTGGGCTCCACGGTGACCTCCTTCTCGTAGTCCTCCTGGTCTTGGTCTCATTGCACCGAAATGGCAACCTTTGCCTGATGCCTCGGTACTCCGCGGCTGCGCTTGCCCCCTTTGCACCAAAGAGGAAAGGAGGACGCTGCGCGGGCTGGCGCCCGCCTGGCGCCCTGAGTCGTCATGGCTTACGTCACATGCACCTCGTGAGGTACCCAGCCTTGATCTCTCTGCCTCCTCGTTAGCCAGCCTGACGAGGCCGTGCCTAAGGAAGCTCCGTGTCGTCCGCCCCGCGAGGCTTGGCCCCTCACGAGGGTCTTGGGTTTGTGTTGGTGAAGACGGGCTGTGCTGGGCCCCCCTTTGAGCCACGCCGCAGGCAGGCAAGTCTGGGGACCCCCGTTCCCTGAACGCCGACAGTAGCCCCCGGGCCCAAGGCGCGCCCGGACATGGCCGTGCAGGGAGGCGGAAGGGCAAGAGCGAAGCGCCGCGGGCCCTAACAGCCTGCGGCCTTGGGCGCCGCATGGCGGTTGACCGGACGTGGGCGCCTCCACTTCCCCACGACGCCTCGGCAACTGCACAGATGGGACAAGTCCCTGCATGCAAAAACGGGTCATGATTACTTGTGATCGTGGAGGCCATCGGTTCGCCCTCGCCAGCTATAAGTACAGATCAACGCGCGCCCCTCTAGTTTATCTCCCCTCGCTTCTCCTTCTTCTTCATGGCTCCGTCGAGGAGGTTTTCGGCCGCGGAGAAGGGGAAGGCTTGCCAGGTTGGGCGTGCCTCTCCTCCGCCCAAGCGCGGCCGAGGACACCCCCGCAAACAACCTGTGGCCACCACGGCAGCTTTCCGCGGCCGCGGAGACGCTTCCCAGCACGGTGGCGGGCGGATTGCTGCGACCGGGGGGTGCGCTCCGGCTGTGCGTCCCCCCATGCCGTGCTTCCGCGCTGCCGAGGTGCTGTCGGAGTTCGTCGTGTGGTCGGCGGAGCCGACTAGCACCCGGCTTCCTCTTCCTCGCTTCCTCCTTGGCGAATTCCCGGCCGGCGCCCCGGGCGGCCTCTGGCTTCAGGCCGCCGGCTACTGCAGCCGGGCCTCATGGGTTTCACTGGAGGTCTCCGCAGCCGGGAGCCTGGCCCTGGCCCGCGGTTGGCAGTCGTTTGCTCGCGCGCGTGGCCTGGGCCGTCGGTGCACCCTACACTTCAAGTTCGATGGTGATGCCACCCTCTACATGAGGGTGTTTGGGGAAGATGGTCGCCGCGCAGGGTGTTGCCCCGAGGGTGACGACCGTGGCTGGGAACCCGGCTCCGGCGATGACGGAGAGGGCAGCGCTCGCGCGGCAGGCGGCGCTCAGGGTTCTTCAAGCTTCTCCGGTCCTTCTTCAGGCGGCGACTCTTCTAGCGGTGGCCGCGGTCAGCCTCCACGCTGTCGTATCTGCTTGGGAGGTGGTAGCGTGTCCACGCACCGTCGGGCCCTGGTGAAGCGCGAGAGGGAGTCCGCCTGAGCTCCGGAGGCAACTCGGGCTTCCCTTCGGGCCGGTGCGAGGCGAGCTGCACCAGATTTGTTCTTCCTTTTCCCTTTTTCCTGCGTAAAAGGACAGTAGTGTGGAGCCCCGCGGGGGCGTGTATGGGTTATTGCTGTTAATCATTGTTTTGCTTTCTTTATTGTACCTTCCGACTACGTGCCCACGCGTGGATGGTTCCCGGCCCCAGCCATGGGGGCGACCGACCTAGGCCCTATGTCTGTGTCGCGGTGCCCGAGGGGCACGGACTGGAGGGGTGCTCCTGCAAGGGGTGCAGGTCGTGAGCCCTTTGGATGACTAGGATAGGGGCTCTCACGAGGGCGCTCGGCTGCCCCCCTCGCGAGGCTTTGCACCAGAGAAATCAAGGCAGGAGAATGAAAGGTTGAAGAAACGCAAGCCAAAGACGGCGACAACTTCAATAAAACTTCAAATGAGAAGGAACAAGCCAACTGCGGAAAGCAAATGAAAAGCTGCGTCCGGCACCTAATCTAGTCTTCGACGTCTTCTCACCAGCGCGGAGCTAAGTGCTGCCACTGGGCATGGGAGGGAGCCCCAGGGCCTGAGGCCGGCACTCCTAAGACTCTGGGGCGTGTACAGCTCCAACTCATTATTACGTGAGAGTGTCACGGGCGGCGAGCTTCACTGGTGTTGGCCTTCTTCACAGGCTCCGGGCCTTTTCCAAAATGTGATAGCTTCACAGGCATTTGCCTTCTTCACAGGCTCTGGGCCTTTTCCAAAACGCGATAACTTCACAGGCACTCGCCTTGCTTCACAGGCTCTGGGCCTTTTCCAAAACGCGATAGCTTCACAGGCACTCGCCTTGCTTCACAGGCTCTGGGCCTTTTCCAAAACGCGATAGCTTCACAGGAACTCACCTTGCTTCACAGGCTTGGGGCCTTTTCCAAAATGCGATAGCTTCACAGGCACTCGCCTTGCTTCACAGGCTCTGGGCCTTTTCCAAGACGCGATAGCTTCACAGGCACTCGCCTTGCTTCACAGGCTCTGGGCCTTTTCCAAGACGCGATAGCTTCACAGGCACTCGCCTTGCTTCACAGGCTCTGGGCCTTTTTAAGGGTAGAACCTCCGGAGGTGCTGGATGTTCCATGCATTCTGGACCGGCACTCCCTCCTGAGTCTCCAAGCGCGCGGAGCCGGGCCTAGAAACATGAACAACCTTGAACGGGCCCTCCCACATGGGAGAGAGCTTGTGCAGTCCCTCCTTGGAGAGAACCCGCCTGAGCACGAGGTCTCCTACCTCAAGAGTCCTGGGGCGGATGTTGCGGAAGTGATATCGCCGCAGCGCTTGTTGGTACCTCACCGCTCGTAGCGCGGCTTCTCGGCGACGTTCCTCCCCCAACACGAGGTCCATCCCCCGCATGGCGTCCTGCTGCGCCTCGTCGAACGACAGGACCCGCGGGAGTGACGTCTCACCTCATGAGGGAGGACCGCTTCCGCTCCGTAGACCAGGAAGAACGGGGTCTCTCCAATCGGCTTGGTCGCGATGGTGCGGATGGACCACACAACGGACTGAAGCTCGTCGTACCAACCTCTGACGCATGCCTCCAGCTTCTTCTTGAACGTCCTGGTCTTGAGGCCGCTCAGGACCTCCGCGTTTGCCCGCTCGGCCTGGCTGTTGCTTCGGGGGTGCGCCACTGAAGCATAGCATATCTGCATTCCAAGGTTAGCACATTATGTTTTGAATAGGTTACTGGTGAACTGCGAACCGTTGTCCGTGATGATGCGATTCGGCACCCCGAACCGACTCACGATGCCCTTGATGAACTTGACCGTGGAACCCGCGGGAATGGTGCGGACAGCCTCTACTTCAGCCCACTTGGTGAACTTGTCCACGACAACGTAAAGGTAGCGGTAGCCCCCTGGCGCCCATGGAAATGGGCCCAAGATGTCCAGCCCCCAGACTGCGAATGGCCATGAAAGGGGGATAGTCTGCAAGCCCCTTGCTGGCTGATGGATCTGCTTAGCATGGAACTGGCAGGCCTCACAAGCTTTCACTAGTTCGACTGTGTCATTGAGCGCGGTGGGCCAATAAAACCCACTGCGGAACGCCTTGCCGACGAGGGTCCATGATGATGAATGATGTCCGCAGTCTCCACCGTGTATATCTTCTAGTAGTTCCTTCCCTTGCTCCCTGGAGATGCAGCGCAGGGATACATCGTTTGGTTGCTTCCGGTAGAGCTCTCCATCTTTGATGCAGTATGCCGTGGCCTGGCGTGCCACTCGCTCTGCTTCCTCCTCCTTCTCCGGCAGGGTCCCTTGCGTTAAGTAGCTCCGGAGCTCCACGATCCAACATCCCTCCTGAGCTTCCATTGTCAGGAGCAGGCGTGCTCCCGAGGCTAGGCCACAGGCCGGAGCTCCTGAGGCAGGTGGCTGGGGGAGCTCCTCCCGGGGCTGAGCTGTGTTTGATAATGACGGCAGGGCTGAAGGCCTGAAGAGCCGCTCCTCGAAAACGCCAGGCTCCTGAGGTAACCACCTGGACGCGCGTTTGGCGATGTCATCGGCTTCCTGATTGGTGCCACGAGGCACATGCTGCAACTCCAACCCCCAGAACTGCTTCTCCATCCTGTAGACTTCCGCAAGGTAGGCTTCCATGTGCTCATCCTTCGGCTCGTACACCTTGTTGGAGAAATTGACAAGGAGCTGCGAATCACCCTTGATGGTGAGGCGTTTCACCCCCAGGGCAGCTGCGGCCTTCAAGCCCGCTATTAAACCTTCATACTCCGCTATGTTGTTGGAGACCTTTTCACCTTGCTGGAAGCAGAGCTGCGTGGCGTAATAGAGCTTGTCCTGAGTGGGCGATATAAGCACCGCCCCAGCCCCAGCGCCGTGCCTAGAGAACGCCCCATCGAAGTACATGACCCAGCCTTCTGGCGCCTCGCTTCCCGGGGACAGGGACCGATCCTCCTCGGCTTTGAGGCCTGGCGCCTCTGTCCATTCTGCCACAAAATCCTCCAACGCCGCTCCCTTGATGACCCTGGTCGTGCTAAATTTGAGCTGAAATGCTTGCAGCTCCATGTTCCCCTCGGCGACCCTCCCAGCTGAATTGGGGCTCCTGAGCACTCTCTCCAGAGGGTATGACAAGACGACCTTGATGGGGTGACCCTGAAAATAGTGCCGCAGCTTGCACGAGGCCACCAGTAGCGCGAGGAGGAGTTTCTGAGGCATGGGGTACCGTGCCCTTGCATCCCGCAGCACCGTGCTGACGAAGTACACTGGGTGCTCAACGAGGTGGAGTGCGTCAGTGCTGGTGGCTCCCTTCGGAGACCTTGGCGCCTCTTGAGGCAATGAGGCCTCCTGAGACTGGCCATCTGGGAGCGGGGCCTCTTCCGCCTCCGGTGCGCCCCTCTGCGGCGGCTGATCCTCCTCAGCCGCTGTGGCGGTTTCTGTGGGCCTTCCCCGTTCCTGTTCCGCCTTGTCCCGGGCCGCTGCCGCGGTCTTGATTCGACGCTCCTCTCTGACTGCCACTAAGGCCGCGCTGGCGGAGTAGGGAGTGGCGGCGATGTAAAGCACTAGGGGCTCTTGAGGGCGCGGGGCCACCATGACCGGTGGACTGGTCAGGTACCTCTTGAGATCCTGGAATGCCTTGTCGGCCTCTTCAGTCCACTCGAAGGGCCCCTTTTTATTCATTAGCTGGAAGAAGGGTAGCGCTCGCTCCCCCAACTTGGAGATGAAGCGCCCTAGCGCGGTCACGCGCCCCATGAGCTTCTGCATTTCTCTGAGGGTCTTTGGCGTGCTCATGTCTTCCACTGCCTTGACCTTCTCCGGGTTAGCCTCGATGCCTCGGTGGGACACGAGGAAACCCAAGAGCTTGCCCGAGGGGACTCCGAACACACACTTCTCTGGGTTGAGCCATAGGTTCACTGCGTTGAGGCTCGCGAAGGTTTCCTCCAGGTCTTGTATCAAGGTCCCGGCCTCCCGAGATTTTACCACGATGTCATCGACGTAAGCTTCAACATTCTTCCTGAGCTGCAGGCCCAAGGCGATGTGCATCAGCCGCAGAAAGGTCGCCCCTGCATTACGCAGCCCGAATGGCATGCATGTGTAGCAGTACACCCCACACGGGGTTAGGAAGGCTGTCTTCTTGACGTCTTCTACCGCCATCTTGATCTGGTGATATCCAGAGAAGGCATCCACGAAGCATAACAGGTCGCACTCCGCAGTGGAATCGACGATCTGGTCGATGCGGGGGAGCAGGAATGGATCTTGCGGGCACGCTTTATTGAGGTTGGTGAAGTCGACACACATGCGTTCTTCCCTCCCTTCTTTGGCACAACGATAGGGTTGGCCAACCAATATGGGTATCAGACCTCGCGAATGACCCCAGCGGCCTCTAATTTGCGGGTCTCTTGGACGATGAAGGCCTGCTTTTCTGTGGACTGCCGCCTGGCCTTCTGCTTCACAGGGCGCACGTTGGGGCATACGTTGAGGTGATGCTCGATTACACTCCTGGGGATCCCTGCCAACTGGTCCGGCTCCCAAGCGAATACCTTCTTGTTTGCGCGCAGGAACCCGACCAGGGCCTCTTCCTGCTCGGGTTTGAGGTGGGCGCCTATGGTGAAAGTGGCGTTGGTGGACTCGTCCTCATCGACGGGTATCTGCTTGGTTTCTGCCTTGTCTTGGGTGAACAACTGTTTCTTCTTGGCGGGCGCAGCTCCCTTGGGCTCGGGGGCCTCCAAGTCGGCGGGCTGTGCCGACGCCGCCGTCTTGAAGACGAGCTTGAGCACCCGTAGAGCGTCCCCGGTGTCCCCGTGCACGGTGAGGACTCCGCTGCTCCCGGGCATCTTCATGAGGTTGTACGCCGGGTGCGTCACGGCCATGAACTGGGCCAGCGCTGGGTAGCCGAGGATGGCTTTGTAGGGGAGGCCGATGGGGGCGATGTCGAAGTCAACCAGCTCCGTGCGGAAGTTGTCGTAGGTGCCGAAGGTTACTGGGAGCCGGATATGTCCCAAGGAGCTGGATGATCCGCCCCCAACACCTAAGAAGGGTCGGCTGGGTCGCAGCCGTTCCTGGGGTATGCAGAGGAGATTGAAGGCCTCTACCGAGAGCATGCTGGGGCCCGCGCCGCCATCAATGAGGGTTTTGGTGACGGCCACCTGGCAGATGGTGGGGGTGCATAGCATGGGGAGCGCACCCGAGCAGGCTGAGTTGGAGGGGTGGTCCTCCGAACTGAAGGCCAGGCCGGTCTCGGGCGCCGCCCGATCCAGGGGAGCCCCCTGCCGCGTGGAAGTGGCGCTGATCCGACGGATGAACGGCTTGACATGGTGACTTGTAGACGGCGCCTGCGAGCCGCCCAAGAGGGCCGCGACGACCGGGGGTGTTGGTGCAACGCGATAGGTGGGGGAGAGGTTGCGGGGCTCCATGGGCGCGCGGAGCGTGCCGGACGAAGAACCAGCTGGGGTGAGCAAGGGAGTTGCGGTGCGGCCACCTTGCCGCACGGACAGATGCCGGGACGACGCTTGCCACCCGTCTCCCGCCGGGCCGGTGGCGGCATTGACGGCAGGTGACGGGGAATGGCGTGGATGCCCACCGACAGGGGCCGTCTGGGCGATGCAGGAAGCAAGTGCGGCCCGGCGCTCGGCGCGGGCCCGACGAGCGTCAGACATGGGCGTGATGGTCGGAGGTGAATGGGGTGGTGGAAGACAAATCCCGGCGCACCCCTACCTGGCGCGCCAAATGTCGGATTTCGGGTTCCGGCAGACCCTTGAGGTTCGAACACTGGGGTGCACGCGGAGATTTCGCCTCCTACCTACCTGCACCCCTCCGCCATGCTAGGATCTAAAACTAAGGAAGGAACAACACAAGAGACACAGGGTTTATACTGGTTCGGGCCACCGTTGTGGTGTAATACCCTACTCCAGTGTTTGGTGTGGTGGATTGCCTCTTGGGCTGATGATGATGAGAAATACAAGGAAGAACAGCCTCGCGAGGGTCTGTTCTTGGCTAGGGCGATGAACCGCTCGGAGGAGTTCAGTCACCTTTCTCTCTCTCTCTCTAGCCAACCGACCGAACCCTGAACCCCCTTGCTATGTGGGTGGCTGGTCCTATTTATAGAGGCCCTGGTCCTCTTCCCAAATATCAAGCGGGAAGGGAGCCAACATTGGCGGGCTAATTTGAAGGGGGGCAGCAAGTATCAGCTATCCTGAAAAAAGTAGTCTTCGCCTGCGCAAAGCTCTGGTGATGACGCCGTCTTGGGCTCCACGGTGACCTCCATCTCGTAGTCCTCCTGGTCTTGGTCTCGTTGCACCGAAATGGCAACCTTTGCCTGATGCCTCGGTACTCCGCGGCTGCGCTTGCTCCCTTTGCAGCAAAGAGGAAAGGAGGACGCTGCACGGGCTGGCGCCCGCCTGGCGCCCTGAGTCGTCATGGCTTGCGTCACAGGCACCTCATGAGGTACCCCGCCTTGATCTCTCCGCCTCCTCGTGAGCCAGCCTGACGAGGCCGTGCCTGAGGAAGCTCCGCATCGTCCGCCCCGCGAGGCTTGGCCCCTCGTGAGGGTCTTGGGTTTGTGTTGGTGAAGACGGGCCGTGCTGGGCCCCCCTTTGAGCCACGCCGCAGGCCGCAGGCAGGCAAGTCTGGGGACCCCCGTTCCCAGAACGCCGACAGTCGTCTCGTCATACCCCTGGAGAGAGTGCTCAGGAGCCCCAATTCAGCTGGGAGGGTCACTGAGTGGAACATAGAGCTGCAAGCGTTTCAGCTCGAATTTAGCACAACCAGGGTCATCAAGGGAGCAGCATTGGCGGATTTTGTGGCAGAATGGACAGAGGCGCTAGGCCTCAAGGCCGACGAGGATCGGTCCCTGTCCCTGGGAAGCGAGGCGCCAGAAGGCTGGGTCATGTACTTCGATGGGGCGTTCTCTAGGCACGGCGCTGGGGCTGGGGCGGTGCTTATATCGCCCACTCAGGACAAGCTCTATTACGCCTTGCAGCTCTGCTTCCAGCAAGGTGAAAAGGTCTCCAACAACATAGCGGAGTATGAAGGTTTAATAGCGGGCTTGAAGGACGCAGCTGCCCTGGGGGTGAAACGCCTCACCATCAAGGGCGATTTACAGCTCCTTGTCAATTTCTCCAACAAGGTGTACGAGTCGAAGGATGAGCACATGGAAGCCTACCTGGCGGAAGTCCGCAGGATGGAGAAGCAGTTCTGGGGGTTGGAGTTGCAGCATGTGCCTCGTGGCACCAATCAGGAAGCCGATGACATCGCCAAACGCGCGTCTAGGCGGTTACCTCAGGAGCCTGGCATCTTCAAGGAGCGGCTCTTCAGGCCTTCAGCCCTGCCGTCATTACCAAACATGGCTCAGCCCTGGGAGGAGCTCCCCCAGCCACCTGCCTCAGGAGCTCCGGCCTATGGCCCAGCCTCGGGAGCACGCCTGCTCCTGACAATGGAACCTCAGGAGGGGTGTTGGATCGTGGAGCTCCGGAGCTACTTAACACAAGGGACCCTGCCGGAGAAGGAGGAGGAAGCAGAGCGAGTGGCACGCCAGGCAACGGCATACTGCATCAAAGATGGAGAGCTCTACCGAAAGCGACCAAACGATGTATCCTTGCGCTACATCTCTAGGGAGCAAGGGAAGGAACTACTGGAAGATATACACGGCGGAGACTGCGGACATCATTCATCATCACGGACCCTCGTCGGCAAGGCGTTCCGCAGTGGGTTTTATTGGCCCACCGCGCTCAATGACGCCGTCGAACTAGTGAAAGCTTGTGAGGCCTGCCAGTTCCATGCTAAGCAGATCCATCTGCCAGCAGGGGGCTTGCAGACTATCCCCCTTTCGTGGCCATTCCCAGTCTAGGGGCTGGACATCTTGGGCCAGTTTCCTCGGGCGCCAGGGGGCTACCGCTACCTTTACGTTGCCGTGGACAAGTTCACCAAGTGGGCTGAAGTAGAGGCTGTCCGCACCATTCCCGCGGGTTCCGTGGTCAAGTTCATCAAGGGCATCGTGAGCCGGTTCGGGGTGCCGAATCGCATCATCACGGACAACGGTTCACAGTTCACCAGTAACCTGTTCAAAACATACTATGCTATGCTTGGAACGCAGATATGCTACGCTTCAGTGGCGCGCCCCCGAAGCAACAGTCAGGCCGAGCGGGCAAACGTGGAGGTCCTGAGGGGCCTCAAGACCAGGACGTTCAAGAAGAAGCTGGAGGCCTGCGGCAGAGGTTGGTACGACGAGCTTCAGTCCGTGCTGTGGTCCATCCGCACCACCGCGACCAAGCCGACTGGAGAGACCCCGTTCTTCCTGGTCTACTGAGCGGAAGTGGTCCTCCCTCACGAGGTGAGACGTCACTCCGCGCGGGTCCTGGCATTCGACGAGGCGCAGCAGGATGCCATGCGGGGGATGGACCTCGTGCTGGGGGAGGAACGTCGCCGAGAAGCCGCGCTTCGAGCGGTGAGGTACCAACAAGCGCTGCGGAGATATCACTGCCGTAACATCCGCCCCAGGACTCTTGAGGTAGGAGACCTCATGCTCAGGCGGGTTCTCTCCAGGGAGGGACTGCACAAGCTCTCTCCCATGTGGGAGGACCCGTTCAAGGTTGTTCATGTTTCCAGGCCTGGTGCGCTTGGAGTCTCAGGAGGGAGTGCCAGTCCAGAATGCATGGAACATCCAGCACCTCCGGAGGTTCTACCCCTAAAAAGGCCCAGAGCCTATGAAGCAAGGCGAGTGCCTATGAAGCTATCGCGTTTTGGAAAAGGCCCAGAGCCTGTGAAGCAAGGCGAGTGCCTGTGAAGCTATCGTGTTTTGGAAAAGGCCCAGAGCCTATGAAGCAAGGCGAGTGCCTGTGAAGCTATCGCGTTTTGGAAAAGGCCCAGAGCCTGTGAAGCAAGGCGAGTGCCTGTGAAGCTATCGCGTTTTGGAAAAGGCCCGGAGCCTGTGAAGAAGGCCAACGCCTGTGAAGCTCGCCGCTCGTGACACTGTCACGTAATAATGAGTTGGGGCTGTACACGCCCCGGAGTCTCAGGAGTGCCGGCCTTAGGCCCTGGGGCTCCCTCCCACGCCCAGTGGCAGCACTTAGCTCTGCGCTGGTGAGAAGACGTCGAAGACTAGATTAGGAGCCGGACGCGGCTTTTCATTTGCTTTCCGCAGTTGGCTTGTTCCTTCTCATTCAAAGTTTTATTGAAGTTGTCGCCGTCTTTGGCTTGCGGTTCTTCGACCTTTCATTCTCCTGCCTTGATTTCTCTGGTGCAAAGCCTCGCGAGGGGGGCAGCCGAGCGCCCTCGTGAGAGTCCCTATCCTAGTCATTCAAAGGGTTCGCGACCTGGGCCCCTTGCAGGAGCACCCCTCCAGTCCGTGCCCCTCGGGCACCGCGACACAGACACAGGGCCTGGGTCAGTCGCCCCCACGGCTGGGGCCGGGAACCATCCCCGCGTGGGCACGCAGCCGGAAGGTACGATAAAGAAAGCAAAATGATCATTAACAGCCATAACCCATACACGCCCCCGCGGGGCTCCACACTACTGTCCTTTTTACACAGGAAAAAGGGAAAAGGAAGAACAAATCTGGTGCAGCTCGCCTCGCACCGGCCCGCAGGGAAGCCCAAACTGCCTCCGGAGCTCAAGCGGACTCCCACTCGCGCTTCACCAGGGCACGACGGTGGGCGGACACGCTACCACCTCCCAGGCAGATACGACGGCGTGGAGGCTGACCACGACCACCGCTAGAAGAGTCGCCGCCTGAAGAAGAACCGGAGAAGCTTGAAGAACCCTGAGCGCCGCCTGCCGCGTGAGTGCTGCCCTCTCCGTCATCGCCGGAGCCGGGTTCCCAGCCGCGGTCGTCACCCTCGGGGCAACACCCTGCGCGGCGACCATCTTCCCCAAACACCCTCACTTAGAGGGTGGCATCACCGTCGAACTTGAAGTGTAGGGTGCACCGACGGACCAGGCCGCGCGCGCGGGCAAACGACTGCCAACCGCGGGCCAGGGCCAGGCTCCCGGCTGCGGAGACCTCCAGTGAAACCCATGAGGCCCGGCTGCAGCAGCCGGCGGCCTGAAGCCAGAGGCCACCCGGGGCGCTGGCCGGAGTTTGCCGAGTAGGAAGCGAGGAAGAGGAAGCCGGGTGCTAGTCGGATCCGCCAACCACACGACGAACTCCGGCAGCATCTTGGCAGCGCGGAAGCGCGACATGGGGGGACGCGCAGCTGGAGCGCACCCCCCGGTCGCAGCAATCCGCCCGCCACCGTGCTAGGAAGCGTCTCCGCGGCCGCGGGAAGCTGCCGTGGTGGCCACAGGATGTTTGCGGGGGCGCCCTCGGCTGCGCTTGGGCGGAGGATAGGCACGCCCAACCTGGCAAGCCTTCCCCTTCTCCGCGGCCGAAAACCTCCTCGACGGGGCCATGAAGAAGAAGGAGAAGCAAGGGGAGATAAACTGGAAGGGCGCGCGTCGATCAGTACTTATAGCTGGCGAGGGCCAACCGATGGCCCCCACGATCGCAGGTAATCATGACCCGCTTTGCATGCAGGGACTTGTCTAATCCGTGCAGTTGCCGAGGCGCCATGGGGAAGTGGAGACGCCCACGCCCAATCAACCGCCACGCGACACCCAAGGCCGCAGGCTGTTAGGGCCCGCGGTGCTTCGCTCTTGCCCTTTCGCCTCCCTGCACGGCCAAGTCCGGGCGCGCCTTGGGCCCGAGGGCTACTGTCGGCATTCTGGGAACGAGGGTCCCCATACTTGCATGCCTGTGGCCTGCGGCGTGGCTCAAAGGGGGGCCCAGCACGGCCCATCTTCACCAACACAAACCCAAGACCCTCGCGAGGGGCCAAGCCTTGCAGGGCGGACGACGCGGAGTTTCCTCAGGCACGGCCTCGTCAAGCTGGCTCACGAGGAGGCGGAGGGATCAAGGCTGGGTACCTCGTGAGGTGCCCATGACGCAAGCCATGACGACTCAGGGCGCCAGGCGGGTGCCAGCCGCGCAGCGTCCCCCTTTCCTCTTTGGTGCAAAGGGGGCAAGCGCAGCCGCGGAGTACCGAGGCATTAGGCAAAGGTTGCCATTTCAGTGCAACGAGACCAAGACCAGGAGGACTACGAGACGGAGGTCACCGTGGAGCCCAAGACGACGTCATCACCAGAGCTTTGCGCAGGCGAAGACTACTTTTGTCAGGATAGCTGATACTTGCTGTCCCCCTTCAAATTAGCTCGCCATTGTTGGCTCCCTTCCCACTCGATATTTGGGAAGAGGACCAGGGCCTCTATAAATAGGACCAGCCACCCACACAGCAAGGGGGTTTGGTCGGTTGGCTAGAGAGAGAAAGAGAGAGAGAGAGAAAGGTGACTGAACTCCTCCGAGCAGTTCATCGCCCCAGCCAAGAACAGACCCTCGCGAGGCTGTTCTTCCTTGTATTGTTCATCATCATCAGCCCAAGAGGCAATCCACCACACCACACACTGGAGTAGGGTATTACACCACAACGGTGGCCCGAACCAGTATAAACCCTGTGTCTCTCGTGTTGTTCTTTCCTTGGTTTTAGATCCTAGCATGGCGGAGGGGTGCAGGTAGGTAGGAGGCGAAATCTCCGTGCGCACCCCGGTGTTCGAACCTCAAGGGTCTGCCGGAACCCGAAATCCGACAGCTACTGTCTTGCTTTCTTTCCCATTTAGATAAGGTAGATGCTTCTTTTTGTTGGCTTCTGTGTCATCCACCGCTATTGACCACTAATTGTTTCGTTTGCACCTCTGTGTAAACAGGGTTATCTGCTTCACCTTGTTGCCACTGTGACCTTTTGTTGCACTGCACAAAACACTTTTGTTTTAAGAGTGTTTTGTGCAGTTCAACCAAAATGTCACACCAACAACGTTGCTTGATTGCTTGATCTTAGTGGAACTGCACAAGAGGAGATCTTACTTCCTATCCGTTAAGGTGAATTTGGTTCAGATCTTCTTCTTGTGAGTTGTTTGAATTCCGCATCATGAGAGGTCAGTACTAGCCTTCTTTCACATGATTCTGCAATGTGCATTCATATGTTGTGCTACTTGTACGATAATGTTGCTTGATTTTAGTGAACTGCACAAATGGAGACAAGACTTCCAATCTGTATGTGCACCGTAATATCCCATTGAGGTAAGATAAGGATATTTCACAACTGCTAGCCTGTATTCTGCCACTTTCATCAGAAAATTAAGTTTAGTACTATACTTGTGCTCCCTAATTGACATGCCAAATCTTACATTGAAGGCGAATCTTGTTTGTTATTGAACCAAGTGATGAAGGGGAAGAACAAGGGGAAGAAAAACAAAAATCAACTCCCGGTGCTGTAATGAAGCACTGGAACTGTGATGACACAAGTAATGATATAGTTTTGCATCTTAATTTATTGCTATGGCTGGAACAAGCAATTGTTTTGCCACTGATTTGATGCCACTCTTAATGTAATATGTAATTATCTCTACTTGTGCAAACATGGATCTTCTTTGAAGATACCATATATTTTAGTGGAACTGCACAAGAAGATGTTGGAAACATTAAACTAATCGAGGAGTATATAGTAAGCATGGCCACCACGGTAGATTGCAACAGATGGTTCCAGAGAATTGCTTCATCTGTATGCTCTACACAATAAGCCTCCTGACAAAGGTTGGTACTCGCCCACTGATTTCATCCATATGATTGAGCTTTGTCATCTCTATTGGTGTTGTGCTACTGTTTAGATACTGTCATGAAAAAGTGGTATTGTCCTTGAGAAGTGCTTCATTTGTGCTGTTTTAAATATTTCCTTTCCTTTTTTTCGAGCAAACAGTGATGCTAGCATTTAGTAGTCCTCTTGTCTTTGCACAATAGGATCATCTTCCTCTGAAGAAGAATATGGAGTATGTGAAGTGACTAGTTCCGATTATGCCAGGATGAAGAAGCCCTGTCTATCTTATCATCAGAAGGAGCAGTTGAAGGATGGTTACATTAGTCCCCACAAGACCAAACTAACTTCAGCTTAGAAGGACTGACAAAAACTCCATTTTTTTGCTGTGATGCACGAGTACAATGTTGTTCTAGGATTCTTTCTGGTGAGTTCCATTTTTTTAAAAGTGTGCTCTACATGGACCATGTATGTGCCTGTTGAAACTGTCAATTCATAGTACAGTTTGCTCTATACTAATCACTTTTTTGTATTTGTGCAAACAGCGGTGCTCAGCTTGATTTCAATGGGAACTGCACAAAATGTTCATGAATACATCGAATCATTCATTTCCACCACAAGAAAGGAGGTGCCGAGGCGTTGCAACATATAAGGGCTAAATCATACAAGCTACACACGAATTTGGTTGATTTTGGTGGAACTGCACAAAAAGAACAGCTGGTTTATTTAGCACGAGGTGCCATGTCAATGTCGGAACTGATGGCAAACCCTGCCCATTCCACAATCGTAGGCATTTGATATTTTGGAATGGGACAACCTTGTCAAATTTTGCTCATTGATTTTAGCAAGACATGCGTTTGATATTTTCGAATGGGACGCCCTTGCTGTCAGCAGCGTTGCTCAATTTTTTCTTTATTCTTTAGTTATGAAGTAAATATTGCCTCTGACATTTGAGTTGCTGAGATGCATAATCATCGATTGTTTTGAATGTTCTCTATGAATTGCCAGGCCTGTGTGTTCGATTGCAATGTACAGAAACGCTAAAAACCTGCTCAAACTCTTTGTACTCCTTCTGTTCCTTTTTACTTCACACATTTGTAAAGTGCATACTTTTTTGTATAAGATTGGTCAAAGTAGAGATACTTTGACTGCAGACAAAACTTATATGCAGACTAGAAAGGACCGGAGGGAGTACATGTGAAACTGCTGCAAACGAGGTGATCACCCTGGGAATAATGCTAGTACATATTGTTTTGCATGTTCATCCAATGCCAGTGATACAGGAATTCGAACTAATCGAAATAAATTCATTCATACACGGTCGGATTTCATATAAACATGCCAGATTTCATTACATTTCATACATTCTTCAACTAAAAAGGGGTGCGCTGGAGGTATAATTAATTAACCGAAGCTACCCACCTGTGTCCCGCGGAGCCGAACAGAAGCTTCAGTGACTTAACTGCAGGTGCAGTTGCGTAACTAACATGTGGCCTATTGGGCCCACGTGTCAGTCAGCCAACTGCACCAGCAGTTAAGTAGAAGCAGCATTATTCTCCAGCAGAACTCACCGACTCCACGTCGCCGCCAAGAAGCTAATCGGCCGTCAATGGTCAACCCGCCTAGCTTGGCTTCAACAGGAGGGTAGCAGCGGTGGCCTTACTTGGACCCGAGCGGCAGCGACCTACCGTGTTCTACTCTTCCTCATTTTCTGTGTGGCGCGGCCTCGTTGGCAACGGGGTGGGGCCTCGGCGGAGCCGGCGATGTCCTCTGTCTCGTTGCCGGCGGGCGGCGCCTCAGCGGAGGGGTGGAAATCCTCCCCCGTGTTGCCGGCAGGGTGGGGCCTCCGCTGAGCCGGCGATGTCCTCTACCTCGTTGTTGGCGGGGCGGGGCCTCGGCGGAGCCGGCGGTGTCCTCTGCCTTGTTGTTGGCACCGCGGGGCCTTGGCGGAGCAGGGCCTCGTTGACGCCAGTGGAGCAGGGACTCGTCGGAGCCAACATTGTCCTCTGCCTCGTCCCCGGTCTTGCCAAACAGCGCCTCACTCGCTCCATCGCCCTCTTTGCTAGCCTCTTTATAGGCGGCCGCAGCCTCCGCCAGGGTCCCGTTAGCGCTCGAGGCGGCCCTTGTGGGTGGAGCGGTATGAGTCGAGCAGCGCCTCCTGCTCCGCCCACTCTGCGGTGATCTTCTCCTCTGCCTGCAAGTGCTCCTGGAGGATATGGTGGTTGTAGGCGGCGTCGGCATGCGCCTCCCGGAACTGCTCCTGACACATCTGCCTCACACTGTCCATATATTGGGCACGGGCCTCACCGATGGTCATGGTGCAATGCACCGGCGAGGATGGCGCGGAGGAGGGGGTTGGCGCCGGATCGTTGACTACCATGTTCTCCATTGGGACGTCATCGTCCTCCGGCTGCCTGCCGGCCAGCCGGTCGGCAGCAATGGCTGCCATCTCCTTGTGGTCCGTCATCCGCCCGTCCCGAAGAGCACTGGAGCGCGAGGAAGCCATGGTGGGAAGTAGTGGTGTGGACAGGAGAAAGGGAACGGATGCGGATGACTGCAGCTATGGCCGGCGCAGCAGTTTATATAGCAATGGTGGGCGAGCGAAGGGACGGACGTGTGGCGCCGGAGTAGCCGCCTCAGCAACCGCGTATCATTAATGTGGGCGGCAGATGGACGGACGGACGGCACTTGTGTCGTTTGAAGATGGAGCAATCGCCTGCACCGGGAAGCAGGGCGGGCGGCGCTGACTGTTTCGGGTGGAAAGCGCGCGCGGGCGAGGAGATGACTTTACTTGGAGAGGATGACAATGGGGACCCACCAGGTCCATAGCCTCACGTACGCAAGTGCCTTATTATTATATATATATATATATATATGTATAAAACTATACTCCCTCCGTCTAGGTGAATAAGTCGTATTAGAAGGTGCATCACGACCTAGGTGCAAGCAGATTGGTGGAAAAGAAGAATATTTCTCTCTTCTAAACACAACATTTAATCACAACAGTTAAGAGGATGCCTTATTAGCTACCCATGCAGGCCATCATAATTCATAGCATGCAAAGCGCTTTTATTTCTTGCCTAATAACCGCATGGACGTGCTGCATGCATTGGTCCTTTCCCGAGCAAAAAAAAGGGAGGAAAGGGGTTTCCACGGGAGACAACGAGGCAGAGGTGGTAGCGCTCGTTGGAGTTATTTATTTTGCTTCCCCCTGGTTTCCTGACATCACAGTCCCACACCATTGTCAACCTATGTAGTACTAGTCAATAAACGAGAGAATTGCACAAGAAGCGGCCGACAGCTGGGACCAAGCAGCTCGACCAGTATTTGTGTTTTTGAGGTGTGAGCACTGCAGAGTTATTCGATGTTTAGCCCAGATATTAATTTTTCTCCTCTGAACAACAACGAAAACATCGCTGCAGGTATTAACTGGGCGGGCTGTGGCCCGTCTAGCCCAGGCCAGATATCCAGCCCAGATATTAATTTTTTTCAAGCTGAAAATGGCTAGCCCAGCTATACTTTTTTTAGGAATACCCAGGCAAGGTCAAGTTGTTATTCTCCACCCCGCTGGGCTGCAAATCTTTCCTAGGAGGGATGCATTAGGCTTAACAAGAAAATGGGCTTTAAGAAATAATAAATGGGATGTAATTATAAAAACTGGGCAGTAACTATAAAAAAATGCACCAAACAAGTGATTACTTTATAAAATATTATTTTTGGATATTGAAAATTTTAATTTCATTAATTGTTGCGAGCGCAATGTTTTGTTGGATTTTTACGTAATATAAATTTATATTGAAATTGTATTTAATTTGACTAGAAATTTCGGGATAAAAATATTTCGGATCCCATCAAAATGTGGGAAATTTTATTGAATTCTGTTTTGAACGGTTGGTTAAAATGGGCTGTACTTTTAACAAACTGTAAATGGGCTGTAGTAAATTCCATTAGAATTCAAAAATGGGCTACACATTCTTACAAATCTCAAATGGGCTATAAGTTCTCTGTCATACACTTCTGGCCTTACTAAGTTGACGCGTCTCCTAAAAAAATAGAGTTGGCGCGTATGCAAGGCTTTGTCAAGTTATAGTCAACACACGGTTCTAGCAGCAGTGTCCGTTGGATGTCCATCCAACGGATGCCGTGCTTCTTCTTCAATCTCAGATATTCTAGCTTCACCCGCCCAAAAAATGATTCCTCCCCCTGACATCTGGGGCGCACCATTTCAGAAGCTGACCTGTGGGCCTACTAAGTTGACGTACCAAGGGCTTTGTCAACTTAGTCAATATAAACGATTCTAGCTGCAGTGAGCGTACGATGTCCATCCAACTGCCGTAGTGCTTCTTCAACCTCTGGTCTTCTTGCTCTAGCCGCCCAAAGCAGTGCCGGTCGTGCCGACTGCTCCTGCCTCCTGTGGCCGGCTGTGCTGTCGTGGAGGCCTCACCGCCCCCTACTATTCCCATGCTGGCCAGGCCCTGTGGCAACGACAGCCTCGCACCGCAGCCGAACGAGTGAACCCTCATACTCCTCTCCGCGTGGGCATCCACTGCCGCGTCTTCACCGGCTCCGCGGCGTCCCCTTCCTAGGCCTCGCCGTCGTCCACCGCCCTGGTGCTCTCGGCGTGGCGTGGTCAACGTGGAAGGAACGACTTTCATCGGAAGTGGACTGTACGTGGAGAGGCTGACAGCTGGGTCCATGGTGGCAGCAAGGAAGTGCCTCCTTATTATGGGGAAAATAATGATTCCTCCACTTGACAGCAGGGACCCACCGGATGGGCCACCAGTATTTTGCGAAAAAAATCGTTTCCCCCTGACTGCTGGGAATCACCAGACGGGCCACCGTATTTCGCGAAAAAAACATTCCCCCCGCTGTCAGCTCGGACCCAACGGAAGTGCCTCCTTATTATGCACAAGAAAATGAATACTCCCCCGGCTAGCTGGGACCCACCTTGCTGGGAGGCTGACTTGTGGGCCTACTAAGTTGACGGGGATGAAGGGCTTTGTCAACTTAGTCAATATGAACGATTCTAGCTCCAGTGACCATACGATGTCCATCCAACGGCCGTAGTGCTTCTTCAACCTCTGGTCTTCTTACTCCAGCCGCCCAAAGCAGCGCCGGTCGTGCCACATGCTCCTGCCTCCCGTGGCCGGCTATGCTGCCGCAGAGGCCTCACCGCCCCCTACTATTCCCACCGCTGGCCAGGCCCTGCGGCGACGGCAGCCTCACACCGCAGCCGAACCAGTGAACCCTCGTAGTCCTCTCCGCGCGGGCTTCCACTGCCGCGTCGTCCCCTTCCTAGGCCTCGCCGTTGTCCACCGCCATGGTGCTCTCCGCGCGGCGTGGTCAACGTGGTCAAGGAACGACTTCCATCGGAAGAGTACTGTACGCGGAGAGGCTGACAACTGGGTCCATGGCCACAACACATTTTTTTGTGATTTGCCAAGTAAGTCACTTTGTCAGGCCTGTTGGGCTGCAAATCTTTCAAGACGAGGAGAGCTTTCATTCGGCTGGCCGAGAAAATGGCCCATCAGTAATGAGAAATGGGCTGTACATTTTTAAAACACATCAAACCGGCAATTAGTTTCAAATATTTTTTTTTCATTTCATTTAAATTACATTAATTTTTATGCATGGAGAATTTGTTGGATTTTATATTGATATACATTTATTTTTAAAATCAGTTTGAATGTGAGTCGAAATTTCGGGATTAAAAACAGTTCGGACCGCACCGAAATATGCAAAATTTCGTATAATTTTTAAACCGTTGCCACAATATGGGCTGTAATGCTAACAAAAAGAATATGGGCTCCAAAAAAAACCTTAAGAATTAGCAAATGGGCTGTAAATTATTAGAAATAATGGCAGATGGGCTGTATGTTGTTTTCCACAGATTTGAGGCTTTCCTAAGAAAAGGTTGACGCACAAGCACTGACTGTTGGATGTCCATCCAACGGCCGTCGTGCTTCTTCAATCTCTGCTCATCTTGCTCCAGACGCTCAAACAAGCGCCGACGGGACTGCCTGCTCCCTCCTCCTCGCGGCCGGCTGTGCTGCCGCGCAGGCCTCACCGCCCGACCGTACTCCCATCGCTGGCCTAGCCATCCCTCTACTCACCCACACCTGTTGTTATTCTCCGGCGACGACAGACGAACCAGTAAACCCTCGTACAGTCGTACTCCCCTCCGCGTGGGAAACAACTGCCGAGTCTTCCCTGCCTCCGTGTCGTCCCCTTCCTAGGCCTCGCCGTCGTCCACCGCCCTGGTGCTCTCGGCGTGGCGTGGTCAACGTGGTCAAGGAACGACTTCCATCGGACGTGGACTGTACGTGGAGAGGCTGACAGCTGGGTCCACGGCCGCAGCAAGGAAGTGCCTCCTTATTACGCGGAAAATAATGATTCCTCCACCTGACAGCTGGGACCCACCGGACGGGCCACTGTATTTTGCGAAAAAAATGTTCCCCCCTGACTGCTGGGACCCACCAGCTACATCTTCGCACGCAAGGAAGTGCGTCCGGCCAAAAAAATGATTCGCCCCCTGACTGTTGGGACCCACCAGCTACATCTTTGTAGGCAAGGAAGTGCCTGACAGTCGAGACCCACCTGGTCGAAGCATACGTAGCGTTGTCATTCTGGTCGCGAACGTGTATGTACATACTGGTCGATGTAGAGGCGCGCACGTGTCGTAGTAGAGGCGCACACGTGTCATAGTAGAGGCGCGCACGTAGCATGTACACGTACGTACAGCGGTCAGGGTGCAAGAAAGAAAATATGGCCACGTATGCGTACATACGGGCAGGGTCTCGAACGCCTACTCGCGCATACGTACGGCCAGGGCTCGTGTACATTGCTGGGTCGAAACGGAGAAACAACATCGTCGTCATGTTCATGGGGAGGCAACGGAATGCGTCGTGTTCATGGGGAGGCAACGAAACGCATGGGAGCCAACCGGCTGGGTCGGAACGGAATGCGTGGTCGTGTTCATCGGGAGGGCTTGGACGGAACAGGCGATGGAAACGAGGCCTGGCGTATCGCACAACGGAGGAAACGGACCTCCTACGTTCGGAACGGGGTACTGTTGATCGGGAGCGGTCTAGCATACCGGAAAATGGAGCAAACAGACCTCCTACGGTCGAAACGGGGGTCCTGTTGATCGGGAGGGGTGTGGCGTACCGCAAAACGGACGAAACGGACCTCCTACGGTCGAAACGGGGGTCCTGTTCACCGGGAGGGGTGTGGCGTACCGCAAAACGGGACTCCATGGGATACTGTTCATCTCCACCGTCGACCCCCTCCAGCCTCCACGAGCTAATGTTCATCCACCGTCGACCTCCTCCAGCCTCCACCTGCGACTGTTCATCCACGAGCTCCTGTTCATCCAGCCTCCACCGCGCGCTACTCCACCGGCTACTGTTCAACCAGCCCTCTCCATGGGCTCCTGTTCAACCACCCCTCCACGGGCTACTGTTCATCCTGCCCTCCACCGTCTACTGTTCATCCAGCCCTCCACGGGGTGGTCCTGTTCATCCAGCCCTCCACGGGGTCCTGTTCATCCAGCCCCAACCGACTCGATCGATCGGGGTCCTGTTCATCCAGAGGCAACACCACGGGGTCCTGTTCATCCACCCCCACCGGGAACTGTTCATCCAACCCCCCCGCAATGCTCACTGTTCATCCAGAGGCAGCATCGATCGGCTTCAGTTAGCAGCAATAGCGAAGGAATCGCTCGATCGGGTTCAGTTAACAACCATTGATCGATCGCTCGGGTTCAGTAACGCGTAGCCTGCAGTGCAATCGCTCGGGTTCAGTTAGAGCCCAACGCCTCACTCGGGTTCAGTTAGAGCCGACGCCTCGCACACACGCGCGTACATGTACGAGAGAAACACGCATCGCTCGGCTCCCAACCTCCCATCGTAACTGGGAACTCCCCAAAATTTTCCTCGCCCTCGCTTCTACCATGGTTTTTTCCGTCATGGACGGCCCAAAGAATGTCCTACAGCTGCATCTCCGGCCCGCCTAGGACGAAAAGCCCATTTTCTGTCATGATTTTTTGTCATAGAAGTAGGAGCCCACCACATCTATGATGATACCGGGTTTTGTCACAATCATCGTCATAGAAGTGTCATATGTATGACAGAAAAAAATTCATTCGGCCCAAAATGTCACGGATTTGTCTTTTTTTGTAGTGATGGCGGCTTACATCACCAGTTATAATTTAGTCATATGGCATTAGGCCCCGTTTAAGCCACCGACCTGAATATATACTATAGCATTCATTTTTGGCTTAATTAAAACAACTTAAACCGACAAATTTTCTTTCTTTTAGGCTTCCGCCTTCACAATGCCGAAGACAGTCACTTCATGCAATTGGGTTTCTTCTATTGTCACCGAAAACACGCTCAAGGATTTTGTCAAAATCGGCCTTTTACCAGCCAAAGACATCGTGCATTGGCGTGTTCCCAAACAAAACAAAGAAAGACCTCACCCAAAGGATGGTGAGGTCATTGTTTTTACTGATCACATGAATCAGGGCTTCTCACCGCACGGCTCAAAATTTTTCCGAGACATTCTGCACTTCTTTCAAATCCATCCTCAAGACATCGGACCCAATTTTGTGTCAAACATTTGCAATTTTCAAGTCTTCTGTGAAGTCTACCTTCAAGAGGAGCCAAGTGTTGAACTCTTCAAGGGAATACTTTTACCTGAACCGACAGAATGAGTTTACTAACGGACCTAGCTTAGAACTTGGCGGGGTCTCAATTCAACGAAGAAGAGATGTTGTCTTCCCGTATGCTCGCATGCTGAGTCATCCCAAATATTGGAACCAAACATGGTTCTATTGTAAAGATACTTCTCCGGCTAATGAAAATCCACTGCCAGGTTATCGTGTCCAGCGTCTCGAGCCAAAGCATCATCTTCCCGAAAAGCTTACTACCGCTGAATGTGCCAAGCTTACTCCCACTATTGCAAAGGTCAAGGCCCTGCTAGGAAATGGGTTAACCGGAATTGACTTGGTTCGGTGCTGGGTTTCTTGGTGAATTATACCATTGAGCCGCCGATTCGGCTTAATGTGCACTTACTCGGGTGATGCAAAAGATCCACTGCGCCACAGCTTCGTATGCCTCACTGATGATGCAATCAATCAAATGACAAATACCCTTCTGAATGAGAGCTTGGGGAGCTGCAGCAAAGTGGGGCTGAACCCTTTCTGTAAACTTAACCCGCCACCAGATGTGAGTCTCTAAATTACTTACTTCACCTTATTACTCCAATGTTTTGTTAACTGACCTTGATGATTTTCACAGGCTGCATCTGATTTTTGGAATAAGGAGTATGTCCATGAAGCCGTTAAGAAAGCCAGGGCCAAAACAAAATCCGTCAAGAAAGCCGCCAAGAGGAATAAGAAGAAATTAACTGCTTCCGAGATGCTTGGTCTGGATGACAGTTCTGAGTCGGAGGTAGCCCTTGATTCCCTTGGCTCCTTTTTCAACCATCTTATTGACACTGATTATCATCAGGATGACACGGGGACCAGACAAGCAGTCGAAGAAGAGGTAACTATCATTTCATCCGACTCAGAGCCTTTGCCAAGACAGAAAATTCGACGGGTAACCCGAAAAGTAAGCTTTTCACACCCCTTAGCTCATTTGGATCCTCACTTTCTTTTGAAGCAACAGCAACAGGAGAATCAGCGACAAACTCGGACCAACGGAGGTGAAGAGTTATCATCTGGCTTACCAAATACTCCAGCTCCACGGGAACGTCGAAACGAGGTCTTTCCAAACTTAAACTCTTTTTACCCACTAGCGGGTCTCATTCGCCAGCCACTTAATCCTTCCGATTCAAACTATCAGGAGGCTTCTTGCTCTTCCTCCGGCGACTCATCTCAGACCCAACTGCCGGCTTTCAAATCTACCCCTGGGTAACATCACTTTTATTCTCAACCTCCTTATGCTCTTATACTTGTACTAATCTCTCATAACCCGTGAAGTGGACAAGCAAAGCCTAGCAAGAAAACAAAGGTGACCAAACCGGCTGAAGAGCCCAAAACCAATGAATCGGAACAGCAAACTCCAGCCTTTGACACCTCCATGCCACAACCTCAAGAGCCTGTCCATGATGTTCCACCAGAAATTCCTGACCTTTCCAGTGACCCTACAAATGTCAATCCTTTGAGCACTGAATCGTCAAGCCCCATTAAACCATCAGGAACACCCACCGACGATGTTGTGATCACTGGAATCGGCTTTAAAGAACCGGGACAACCCACTGTCTTGGCCAAGCACTCTGCCAAGGAGGAGTTCATCAAAAGGCGAAAAGTGAGATTTGATATTGATGATTACTCTCAACTAAGCACCAGTGAAGTACTCTCTGGTTATCTCAATCAACTTCATACCAACCACGATATTGAGATTGACATGGTGAAATAGATGCACCAAAAGTATGAGGTATGAATTCTGGCTTAATACAGTATGCATATCCTGTCAGCCCCCAAGTCTAATGCGTATGATATGATTGAATATGCTGTAGACTTAGAGTAGCCATGAGTATGAAAAAACATCTTTGGTAGAATCCTTGCAAGACTGGCTTTCACCATTAGAGTTAAACCAGATTTTTAATGATTGACATTGCATCTGTAGCCCCCAAGGGCCGGTTTAATCAGCATGAATGAACCATCACTTGTGCATCATTGTTTATAAATCAAAACTTACTTGTGTAGTCCCCATGAGCCGGTTGTGGTCATTTGCAGCGCAATCGGGTCATCATAAAGTAGTAACAAGATGTGCAACATGCATTAGCCCCCAAGTGTCAAGTACTCTTGCTTGCAAAGTGCTTGGGACTCATTTATATAAGCCGTTTATATGAAGAATTTTTTCGGCAGGCATTAGCCCACAAGTGACAAGTGTTATTGCTTGCAAAATGCTTGGGAATTTATTCATATAAGCTAACCTATGAATATGGTTTCAAATCTGTGCCTATACAGGACACCACTGCTCAACTTCAATCAGAATTGGCTGATATGAAAACTCGACTGGAGGTTCAAGAATCTGAGACCCGGAGAGCCGACTCAAAGTTTAAATTTATTCTGAAGGAGACAGAAAAACTGAAGACCGGTTTTGATGCTGAAAGAACCGCCTCGGCTGAGGAGAAAACTGCCCTAACGTAGCAGGCCGAAAAAGCAGAAGTTGATCTTCAAAAGGTGACCACTGAGCTTACCGGTTTAAAACACTGTGTATCCCAGTTGGTTTCTGCTATCTTTGGTGAGCCGCCTCACCAACATCAAAATTGAATCTCTTCTTTTTACATCATAAACCGCCACTGATCACTCCATGATTGTTACACAGGTCCGAGGAGCAGCAACCTTAGTCAAGATATGCTGGTGAAGCTTAAAGTCGTATATACACTTGTTGAACAGTTATATACCGGAACTCAGCGCACACTAGCCACGATTTCTCCAACAAATCTAGGACCCAATCTGCTGAGTGACGTCTTGAAAAAATTGTCAATTCTGCCTGCAAGGATTCAAGAGATAAAACGGTCATGTGCAAGAGCCGGCGCTGTGACGGCCTTGAGCTGTGCTAAGGCATGGTTACCAGAGCTAGACCCAGCCGAGGTAGCTACTGGGTATCCAATCTTGAAAGAAGATGGCTCTTCTTTTGACCAGAAAGACTTTGCTACCTGTATTTAAGAGATACATCCTCTAGCGACTCTGATTGCTGATGAAACAAATCTCTCAAAATATCAGCCAGCTTATGATGCAGAAAACCAGAAGATGCCCATGCCGGCTTATAAAGTGATGGATCTGATTCCCCCAATCCGTAAGCATACTTTCGCCCCTGAAGTTGATCCGTCCGACCTTATAGATGACGAGGTTGAATTTCAAGCCTTGCGTGGCATTGACTGGTCATCACCCAACTTCCAGACGGCGGAGGACGAAGAACTGGAGAAGGATGAACCGGAAGCTTCAACTCATCAAGGCCAAGAAGATTGATCTGTTGGGAGGTTTAAACATTTGATCTTCCGAAAAACACTTATCTTTTTGGCTCATTAAGTCATGTAATAGGATAGTGAAACTTTGATCTGTCGTGCCATCGTGCACATTTTGTTTTGCGCAAACTGTTGATCCGTCAGTTGAAAAATGACCACTTTATGCTTATAATAACATTGATTTATGCAGCTCACATTTAGCAATACCCTGCACACAAACAGATCACAAGTGCCCCGGAGGTTTACCGCGGGGCGGGTCGTAATATCCTATATAAACCACTGGTGACTAAAACATATCATAATCAGGGCTAGTTAATCATAATCATATAGAATCACAGAATATCATACATGTGATATTTAATCGCACTGCCGGCTTACCATACCAGTGCAGTAAGGGTGTCAACCCAGAAATATTGGACACATAACGTCGGTTTGCAGTGCCTTATACAGCAAGGGGTAATATCCCAAAGTTTAAAGCCAGAACTCCAAGCACATATGCTATTATCATGTACTGGCGATTTATAGTCCGAAACTGTCAGATCACGGGTTCCGGCAAAACCCTCGAGGTTCGAACACTGGGGTGCGCGTGAAGGTTTTCTCCCTACCGATCCATGCCCTAGCTCTCAAAGATCTCGCGGATGAACTCGACGAACTCACAACATAGAAAGACACAAGATTTATACTGGTTCGGGCCACCGTTGTGGTGTAATACCCTACTCCAGTGTGGTGGTGGTGGATTGCCTCTTGGGCTGATGATGAACAGTACAAGGGGAAGAACAGCCTCCTGAGGTTGAGGTGTTCTTGTGCTTGGAGAACTTGAGTGGGTGAGATGATCTTGGATCCGTCTCCAATCAGTCCCTCTTTTTTGTCGTCCCTACCACTACAAAAAATACACTTCTGTGATGATACGTGTTTGTCATAGTAGGTCGCTTTTTTTGTCATGTATGTACATCCATGACAAAATTATGACAGAATCAAGATAGTCATACATGTGCTGTCGTAGAAGTGTTCCATGACATTACCAAAATTATCATCACGAAAGTGTCCACTTCCATGACGATAAATTGTGCGTCACACAAGTTCTTTCATCAAGGGTGACCGACACGTGGCATCCATCGTAACGGAACGCCGTTAAGCTATCGGTTCGGGTTTTGGATCCGATAACCCGTTAACAGCCCCGACCAATGGGAAATTTCCACGTGTAAAATTCTTATTGGCCAGACGAAACACGTGTCAGCTCATCAGTGGGTCAGATAGGCGCCTATGATACGTCGACACGTGGCACGGCCCAACAGAGGCCCATTCCTGTGAAAAGGCCGGCCCGTTTGACTTGGTCAAAAGGTGGTGGGCCGGCCCATGTAAATCCTATTAACGGCATGTTCGCATATAGCCCATTTACAGCCCGCTAACCCAAGGCCCGTTACGCCCTATCCGAATTAGGCCCAGTAGCGTCATCTGGGCCATCCAATATGATTCCAGCCCGTTTTCACTTCTGGCCCATGTATGGCCCATGACGTCTTTCGGCCCATATGAGGCCCTATGTAACTCTTGGCCTATTAATGGCCCGTGGTGAAACTGGCCCGTAATGAACAGTGTATCACTTTACACCCATTAACAGCCCGTGGTGAAACTGGCCCGTAATGAACAATGTATCTCTTTATACCCATTAACGACCCATTATTCTGTTGGGCCGTTTCCAGCCCATGTTATCTTTCGACCTTCTTAGAGCCCATTTATTCTTGGGCTCATTTCCAGCATTTGTTTACGTACAGCCCGTTACGGCCATTTTCTGCTTGTGGGCCAAATTCAGCCCGTGGTTATAGTCGGCCCGTTTGTGGTCCGTTAATACATTGGGCCGTTTTCATAGCGTCATCAAATACGGCCTATTAACTCTAGCCCGTTTACGGCCATAATGCGGCCTGTTATTGGCCCATGTTTGGCCAATCGATCATACGACCCGTATAAGGCCCATTGATGATACGACCCATAGAAGGCCCATTGTTTCTACGGCCCATAGAAGGCCTACTGTTTCTACGGCCCGTAGAAGGCCCACTGTTTCTACGACCCGTAGGAGGCCCAGTGTCACTACAGTAAATATTAGCCCATGGTTATTGTGGCCTAGTTTTAAAAAATAGGTTATTGCAGCCACTAGTTAACCGCGGAAAAAGAACTGCAATGACTACAAGCAAACAAATAAACAAGACAACAAGGAAATAAATAAGCAAGCAACTAACGCTAGGCTATCACGACTATTACACATATTACATCCACTGGGCATCAAAGTTCGCCACCAGTGCAAATATAGGGAACAAATTAGCATATCATATACACTGGCCGTCAAAATTGGCCACCAGTGCAAATAAACGCGACAACAAAACAAGAGCATAACTGAAACAACTTCAAAAGAGCTCAGGAAACGTTATCCTGGGTATCCACCATGCTGGCAATAAGCTTAGCAAGCTGATTAGCTTTGTCCTGTTTGGCGCTAAAATCCTCCAACGCTTGATGTTGCACCAGAAAGTATGCATCTGAATGCTCCGGGGACTTCCACAGTCCTTCCGCTTCTTGTTGCAGCACAGCTGATCGATGTCTTTCAGCTTGTAGTTGAGACTCAAGAAACCGAACTAATTCAGACAGTGAGTTTGAATAGCTTGTGCAAGTGGTAGTGGCCAGTAACTCCAACACTAAACCAAGACAGGATGTGTCACTATCCTAAACCTTATCTGCATTACTTCCTTTACCGTTGCTTAATAAGACACTCTTCCCCAATATTCTGTCAGCATTCTAAAAGAAGAAACAAGCAGACACATAACAAGTTTAGCATGTAGTAGTATATGAAACTCATTTCGGTGAACCAGTTCATTAGTAAGGTGGACAGGATTAAACTACCAAGTATTCTATTGCCAAGTACTAGTACATAATAAAAGCATCAAACAAACATATATCTATGTCCTATGGTAGCAATGGAATCTTAAATCAGAACAATTGTTCTTCAGGTTTAGGCACTTTTTCTACATGAACAGAGTACAATAAGACACAAGAATATAATATTTAAAAATAGAAAATGAGCTCATAGACCATACCACATTCTTGGTTCGGGACCAGTACAGAACAAGGCATTCCCAGTCATCGTCTGGTAAATGTGTCTCAAGAGAACGTAAGGGAATTTGATGAGTTTGTTTGTCGGTGAAGTATGTTTTCTTCAGGTAATTCCGATACTGCCACCAAGCATTCTTGAAGATAGCAGAGGTATTAGCACAGGTTACCTCATCCTGAGTTTCCAAATCGGTCCTTCTCTATAGATAAAAATGGGAAAATTTGATGTATTATAACCATCATGGAGGTAGGATGTATGGGACGAAGCAAAGTAATTGCCACGAATAACATTACTTACACATAACTCCTGGACAAACACCTGCAACTGGCATTTTCCTTCATCTTTAGTATAATATTTCCAAGATGGGAATATACTCACATACGATTTAACAACATCAAATGCGATAGATGCTAAACTATGACTAGCTGGTTGTGCTTTCTCCACAGGAATAGGCGTACTAACTGGTGGAGTTGGGGTTCGCTGTGATAGTACTGGCCCTTTGGGCACTGGAGCTGCCTTACTAACTGCTCTTGTTTGGGAGCTCTGTGGTGGAGATGGTGCTGTGTCAACAGGAACTGGGTTACTATCGGCTGGGGTTGGGGTTAGATTGGGTGAAGCTGGTTCTCTGTCCATCATAGTAGGGGTACAATCTGCGAGAGTTTGGGTTATGTGTGGTAGGGATGGTTCTTGTGCATGTACAACCGGGGTGCTATCTCCACCAAGAGGTAGCACTATTTTATTTGAAGACCGTGTTTTTAGTCTGCTACATACTGGCATCACCCGCTCCAATTCAAATGGCTGATAAATAGGAAACATAGTTGAATGTACATACATTGTATGAGAGACAGATGCAATAGATAGTGTGGATAAAAGAGGGCATGAAATAGTTGACATGTATATTGTTTAACTAAAACGGATAGCATGACATAATTTCACATATATGATGTCTATCTAAACTGGATAGCATAGCATAACATAATTCAAAGATATGATGAATAACTAAACAGGATCGCATGACATAATTCACCTACATGTTATCTAAGTAATCAGGATCGCATCATTTAATTCACATATGTGATTTATATGCTAAACAGAGGGCATTTGATATGATGTCTGAACTAAGAACATGGTGTTGAATATTGTGTATATGATGTCTAAACTAGTATGCATGATATGAGCAGTATAACCGTGCCAAGTTAGAGCATACAACTCAGTGGGGGAATAGGACTGGTCATCTGTCTCTGAATCCATCTCTGAGGAGCTATCGGGACCCAACAAGAGATCTGCTTCGACATGTAGCACTGTCTGCTCTGAAGGCCTTGTTTTCACTCCAGATTTTCCATCTCCCACCCAAATGGCTGATTCACAGGAAGAGTAGTTTAATGTACAAACATTATTGACAAATGGAAATGTAATGAAGAAAAGGATGGGCAAGATATCGTTCAAATATATGATGCCTGGTTAAACAGGATGGCAATGCACATTTCACATATATTATGGCTGGCTAAAAGACATGAGACTGCATAATTCCCATATGTGATATAGAAACTAAACATGTGGCATTACAGAACATGTCTAAACTAAGCAGATGACATATATGATGTCAAAAGTAGGCATTGCAAGGCAACATATGCATGATATGACTAACATCATCATGCCAATGTAGAGCAAACACCTTGGGGGGTAAATAGGAGTGGTCAGCGGTGTCCGAATCCGCCTCAGAACTGATATCTTCCTCTGGATTACAATCTGGAGAGGGGTGGGGAGGGTTTGCCATTGAGCCCACCATGGAGCGATGTCTGCATGACATTGTATTGCCGCGCAAAACTCTTCTCATTTTCTGTACATGTTCAGCATGACTGTGTACAATATCTGACATGCATACGAAAAAAATATGGTGAGATTATGTAAGGAGAGCATGCAGAAATTTAGAGTGATGGTAACAACCAGTGGATCGATGTTTTTCCATTGAACCAAAATAGCCCTAATGGATCGACGTGAATGTATAGTAATAAGTGATGCAACAAGTGTACAACCTCTTTGCCGTAGCCGTGTCGACCTCATCATCATTGGGTTGGTCGCTGAAGCAGTTGAGGCAGAGGTGGCTGTCGGAGGTGTGGAGGAAGATCTGAGGAATCTATAGACGGCGTCTAGGGCACTGCTCTGCTGTGACGGATCATTCTGTCGTTGGAGCAGCTCCGGTGAGCCGTAAGACGTCAAGGCTGAAGCAGCACAAGACAAACATCGTCAATCTCAAGTGGGATTCTAATAGCATTTCCAATAGATGATGTAAAATGGATGTAAAATTAACATCACCAAAAACCAGCTGACTACAACAGATGAGGTAAAAACTGTTGACTCTGAACTTAACTGTCGAAACTGAAATTTACTGTGGAATCTGAATGCTACTGTCGAAACTGAACGCAATGGTAGCAGAGAGGCACTTGACATGTAGTTTATGGAGGGCTTGCAGTTCATCTTCAACCTGCACCCCCCTGAGCCGCCAGCCACCACCGGCCGAACCGCCGGCCCCAGCGCTGCCTCGCCGCCCCGAAACAACTCGCCACCGCCGCCCTGGCCACCCCTCTAGCCCCCCCGCCCCCACCCTGAACCCTAAGATAGATAGTGGGGTACCTCTCCGGCGAGCCCCCATCCCCGCTGCGGGTGGTTCTTCCTTAACTCCGGCGAGCCCCCCAACCCCTGAAAATCGACTGACCCAAAAGTCGATTCAGTCGACTAAAGTGTGGCTTAATCGGAGCAGAGCAGCAGCACGAGCAAGGGGGATAGCAGTAGCAGTAGCTGGGCGAGCGAGCGATCGAGTAAGAGCCAGAGCAGCAGCAGCAGATCCGGCTGGTATGGACGCCACCGCTGAAGGGGCCTCGCACTGGGGGAGAGTCGCCGTGGAGATGTCGCCCGCGGCGCTGGCTTCAAGGTAGCCGCTCCATGAGGGTGTGGGATGGAGCACCGTCGGCGCCGGGAGGTCGAGTTAAGGAGAAGGTGCGATGCGATGAGTGTACAACCTCTTTGGTGGAGCCGAGTAGGCCTCGGCTTCGTCCGAGGAGTCGGTGAGGATGTTGCGGTTCCGGTGGAGCAGGTTAAGGCGGCGCTATGGGGATGGAGCAGCCGTGATAGACGAGGCGATCGTCGGAGCAGCTCCTTGGAGGTGGAGGACGGGGCGGCTGAACCGGCGGGACGGCGAGATGGATGACGGATCCTCATCCGGGGAGGTGGACGAGGGACGTCGAGCTGTTGCGGTGGACGACGTCGTCGAGGAAGAGGCTCCGGCTGGGCAGCGATGACGTGGCGGACGGAGGAGGGTGGGGTTTCGCGGCTGGAGCGGAGAGGTTATGGCGGCCTGGGATTTCGAATGGCAAAAAGGGGGCGATGGGAGGGGGTGAAGCATGACTTAGGAACGCGCTTGTCCAAAATGTAGGGTGTGTTACAAAAGTACCCCCCACCGATTTGAACTAGCGGCCCTTTCGGCTCAGAGTTAGAAGGGGGATTTCGCGTGTTGGGATTTGGCAGCTGGAGGGAGTTTTCGCACGCGTTGTAATTTCGGGATAGCAAGGCGCGAGTTGTGAAGGCGCCAGTTTTGGGAGCACGATATCTCAATTTTCGGGATATAACAAGACGCGGGTTGAATTTTAGGGACAAGCCTAACGTGTAGTAATATTGTACTTATACGTACCAAATCAATTTGCACTTCCCTCAACCAAAAATAAAACGATAAAAATAAAACTATTCACACCACACAAAGAGAGAGTCTTGCCCCGTTTTACTATACAAATGCTATTCAAAGCTACTCCCTCCTTCCATCTATATAGGGCCTAATGCGTTTTTCGATGTTAACTTTGACCAAATATTAGAGCAATGGTATATGACATGCAACTTACACAAAGCACACCGTTAAATTCGTATGTGAAAGGTTCTTTCAATGATATAATTTTCACATTGTGCATGTCATGTACTATTAATCTTGTCAATAGTCAAAGGCGGTCTTAAAAATCTCATTACGCCCTATATAGATGGAAGGAGGGAGTATGAATCCATGTTATGTCCGATTAAATTTTTTCGCTTGCTGTATAATGCATGTAACCTACTCATACCAACATTTTAGTGCATTCCAAATGTCTATACTACCGCTGCAATTCTAACTAAATTTGAATTCGTTTTCTCCATTTCAATAAGAATCTACAATCATGATTGTTTCCAACTTCAACCATCATAGTTTCCTTGCTATCCACCAGATATAAATCAGACGGCCTATAATGCAGGATGGCAGGCACACCATCATCAACAACTCCGTTTTTATAAGAGTAGAGATAAAATATATTAAATGTAGTATACCCTGTTCATAACCACACCATGTGTGTCACCGTTATATATATTCACACATCCGTCGGTTTGAAACACTATGATAAATTCTTCAAATACCCGAATTCTCTTTTTATAATGAAGTATATATGATCTCTATTCGTCTTTTACACCCACACAACCCTCTTATCTTTGTAGCTAGCGCTAACTTTCTCTTGTGCATGCACATGCCCGCATCCCTCTCACCCTCCCTCAGCATTCTCTAGCTCCATCGCGCAAATTCGTCTTTTCACTTTAGGTCGTTCACCCACGGTGTGTGTAGGCCCCCCAGCTCCTTCTTTACGGCACACATCGATCGATATGCCTCTCTAGCCAGGTGTGCCTAGCACAAACACAAGCTTCCCCTCTTCTCTTGTCACCGTCCATGCCTCACTCCCACCACTCTTTTCATCGTTCTCGTACTCGCACACTCCTCCCCCTCGATATAGTATGCCTCTCGTACCACCTCCTACATGCACCCCTCTCTCTCTATCCTTCTCCTCGTGCCTCATTTGCTTCTAACACACACATGCATGTATACCGATCGATCTCCCAACATATACCTAGATCGACTTTGACTACCCCCCCATCGATCGACGTACCTCACAAGTTATATCTCTCCTTTCTCTTACAAAGGGCGATTGATCTTCCTATGTAGTTACATCTGCTTACCACACCCACATCGTCCCCCCTCATCATTCGTGCATGCCTCTTGACCCGTCTCTCACACGCACGTGCACAAACAACAAGCAGCCATCTCCTCTCTTATTGATATTGCGGGCGTGCCCTCCATTTGTCTAGCAAGCCTATCCCACCATTTGTTAGAAGCAACTCCACTACCACCCCCTCCAACACTCTAGCTCTATCTCTCTCCCAACCTTATTCATCTCCTGCACATATGCATGGATGCCGATCGATCTCCCTTAATACATGAGGTAGATCGATCTCCTTAATAAATGAGGTAGGCCTCTCTCCTCCTCCACACATATACCAGCCATTGTACCTCTATAGTTAATTGGGCCTCCCTCTTCCCTCACCACACACCGATAGTCGAGCGCTGCAGGTAGGTATCCATGCCACAGAGACAATCTGCACATGTCCCATCTCACGTTCCAGTAGGCCAGCCACTCTATATCTTTGACGTGGGCACACACAAATTCGATGGCACTCTTTATCGATTGCACGCGCACACACACACACATCATCCCTCTCTACGATTCTATGGACACCTCAAGCTGATGATACCTCCACTCTCTTCTCGTGGATTGCCGCCTCTATATATATGTTATATCCAGGACTCTATTTCACACACATTGCATATGTTAAAATTTTTGATTGACCCCCCACAAAAAAAACTCTCAAGAACCCACACACTATATCTCTCTAGGTTTGTATCTCTCTCACACAACCCCACGTAGGTGGTGTACGTATACAAGAAGAGAATAGGTGCACCGTGCACATACTCACGCTTCGTGCCCAGCCACACCCGCGCGAGTACACGGTGGAGCTCATTTCTCCGCAGAAGCTGAATTTGTTTTTGAAACATCAAGTGGACAGAGACTCGAAAACTTATTTGCCCATTAGTGACTTGTCAGGGTGGTGGGTTTTAGTTTGTACGATAATGCTGCATCCACCTAAAGTAACGAAAGTTCTTAAGTAAACTTCCTAGTAATTCCCTCTTCGTAGGTGCAACATTACTCCTAACATTTGTAATATCAGTTTGGAACTTGTAATATTGCCGTGTCCTATTCCTGCGTTTTCAAAATCCTGCGAATCAAACAGGTCCTAAGTTGGTGATGATGTTGTGCCTCCCATCTTTCATCAATAGCCGTCGGATCTAGATCTGACGCATACAAACCAAGCTTCTCCATTTTTGCAAAAAGATGCCCGCACTTGTTCCGTATTTACAAACAACTCCTTGTCTCTCACAATCTAGGAGTAGAAGGCTGTGGAAAAAACTGGCGCGATGGCTGCTGCCGGAGCCGTCCACCCCCAATCTTGGTGTTCCGTGCAATGCACGTGCATCTATGCACCGGAAATTATGTCGAACAGGGCTAGTTGTAAGCAGGCTAGCTCTACAGCCATGATGATAGTGACTGCAGACGGTGAGGCTGACTATGGTATGCCGAACATGGCGCCTATACTCAGGTGTCATCTCCGGTGCAGGGTCTTGTCACTTCACTGTGAGGAGAAACACGTAATAATTTGACCAACGGGTAGTACAGTGCTAGTACTCCTACTACTACATTGGTAGTACTACTACTAGTACTAGTAGCACCACCGTCTGGATTTAGGAGTACTACCACGTCCACCGGCACCGAGGAACGTCTCCAGGTAGTATTGCTTGAGGCCTCCAGGGCAAGGGGCCGCTTGGACGACAACTTCGTCTCCTTGTTCGACGAGGTCCTCGTCGGTTTCCTCGACAAGTTCACCGTCGTCAAGAAGCTTGCGGACGACTTTGACGTAAGCCTCCAGCTGACGCGCCCAGGCTCTGCGATGCCCGCCACCCTCAACGGCCACTATGGTAACAACCTCTTCGACGCACTGGTGGCCCTGCGACTGGCCGCCGTCGCGCCGAAGAATGTCCACCTCGAGGTCGCGCTCGCCGCGCAGCGCCTGGCGCAGCAAGACACCATCGACATAATCACCCACGTCTACACGCAAATCGTCCACAAGGACTACTACATGCAAGAGGAGGACGATAGGACGCTGGCCTTCTTGGAGCGCAGGGCAACCTTGGACGGCACTGTTCAGAAGCACGTTGAGCTCGCCGCTAACGCCGCTGCTCCTCACACGTCGGTTGGTGACCCACCGCACTAGGGCATGAGGATGTCATTGAACGTTGATGGATTCGTATGTATTTTTATCTTTCCGTCAAATCCATGTAGTAGTATATGATACTACAGTAATTATCTTACCTTTCGCATCAACTTCATAATTTTCGTATGTACTCCATGCATGAACAGCGCCAGAACCAAACTTCTCATTACTCTAGGAAAAATCGTTATTTTCTATCTATCGGTCGCGCCATGGAGCAGAACCAAATTTTACAAGTTACGAGTTCAAAAGGAAAAGCTTGCCGTGTTCGCGTCGCACCCCCACACAGTTGGTCCGGCACGCCGCTCAAGCGGGAATGCGTGTGGTGTTGCATTTTCACTTACAAGTGGGACCGGAGTTGAGCAAACCGACTATCGGCAAACCCCCACCCTGCCCACCGTGCGATGGCTGAGAAAATAGGAGGGAGAAGAGATGGTTGTAGCATGGACTCCAAGAAAATTGGTGTCGGATGGGACTCGGACTCGTGTGGGTGGCGTGTGCCGTACTGCTAGACGTGAATGCTACTGAGTTATGGCCCATGCCACCCCACTATATCGAGCCTATATCAAGGTATGTAGAACAAATTTCCTGCAGTTCGTGCTCAGCCCTCCTCTATCTCTCTTCTCAGCCAGCCAACGGACACGCGGAGCCCATCGTTTGTTTGCTCACATGCGGCCCCCCATGTTAGTGAAAACGCAAGAGGACCCACTGAACCTGCACATCTTTCACCTCGACGTGCTGGTGATGAAAAACAAATCCAATAAAGATCTTCGGTGGCTGCTTTTGGAGTTACTCAAGAGTAGTAAGATTCTATTTACAGTTTAATCCAAGATGCACATCTCGTGGCTTAAACTACCACTCTATTTTCTTTCATGACACGACCTGGATGCTGGATGTCCCACGTGTCGGCAAAAGGAGGAAGAACCCGACCAAATCTTCGGTTCTACTCTCGGATGAGATTAGTGCACTTGTTGATACTCCTACTAGAATAGAGGCTAGACATGAGACTAGATGCGAGGAAGCAACGTCTACTTCTTTACACTCGAAGAAGAAAGAAGCACGCAAGATCGAGCCTCCGCAGATCAACAATGAATGCATTGAGAAGGCACTAATCCAACTTACAGGAGTAGTAAAATGTATTCTTGTGGTTGTTGTTTTCTTTGGTCTTGCTTTTCTAGTCAAAATTATCGTTGGAGTTCGTGCAAAACGGAGGTCCGTTTGGGGTCGTGCCTTGGAGTTGGCCTTACAAGTGGGACCGCAGTTAAGGAAACCGACTATCGGCAAACCCCCACCTCGCGCGCCGCGCGATGGCTGAAGTTAACGAGGTTGAAGAGATTGCTCTAGCATGGACTCCGAGAAATAATATGGTGTTAGATGGATGTCGTGGTGGTGGCGTGTGCCGTACTCCTGGACGTGAATGCTTGTTCTGGCCCATGCCACCCTACTACTCCTACTACTTACTCCTACTAGTATATAGTATACTAGTATCGAGGATTCGAGGTGCTGGTTACGTACAACGAACACATTAACATATGGCTACAGTAAAAACACCCGCTCGACGGGCGGAGCATGTGAAGCTAGTAGTACAAATTTAGAGAAGCGACTCGGAATCCATTCATAAATTTAGTAAGTTTATCACAGGAATATCATTTTATTACATACAACAGGTCATCAACCCACATCGACAACGAGGATACATTATAAATACTAAAGTTTTCACCACACAACAAATAACAAGCCATGAAATGAACTTCAACTCAACCATTCCGCGGTGTTGGAAACACTTGCTTTGAACCACAAGTGATTCTCTGGGACGGGCCATCCGTTGTCGATCTGGAGACCAACGCAAGACTGATCATCCAGGCTGAAGCGGCCTACTATATCAGTACCAGGGTAGGGAACCACCCAAATGTCCGAGGTATAGACACAGTTGCTTCTCCTAAATGTGTCAACAACAACTGGATCACCTTTCACCATCATCAGATAGTTTTGTCCAAGGAAGAGCGAGTTTTCTCTAGGACTATTAGTTCTGTGCCAGGGAGAAGGAGTTGGCGCTAGCACACTAGTATCCATCCCGAATACCATGCAATGGGTGTTGGAATAGGTCTGGAGAGTGCGACCATGGGAGACACCTGCTTCCTTAGCAGTAACATCCACTACAAAAAAATACACTTCCGTGATGATACATGTTTGTCATAGTAGGTCGCTTTTTTTGTCATGCATGTACATCCATGAAAAATTTATGATAGAATCAAGATAGTCATACATGTGCTGTCCTAGAAGTGTTCCATGACATTACCAAAATTATCATCATGGAAGTGTCCACTTCCGTGACGATAAATCACGCGTCACAGAAGTGCTTTCGTCAAGGGTGACCAACACGTGGCATCCACCGTAACGGAACGCCGTTAAGCTATTGGGTTGGGTTTTGGATCCGATAACCCGTTAACAGCCCCGACCAATGGGAAATTTCCACGTGTAAAATTCTTATTGGCCAGACGAAACACGTGTCAGCTCATCAGTGGGTCAGATAGGCGCCTATGATATGTCAACACGTGGCACGGCCCAACAGTGGCCCATTTAGCTTACAAAGCCAACCCGTTTGACTTGGTCAAAAGTTAACGGGCTGGCCCATGAAAAGCCTGTTAACGGTCTCTTCGCAAATAGCCCATTTTACGACCCGTTAACTCACGGCCCGTTAGGCCCTAAAGGAAATCAGCCCAACAACGTCATGTGGGCCGTCGAATATAATACCAGCCCATTTCACGTTTGGCCCATGTATGGCCCACGACGTCTTTCGGCCCATATGAGGCCTTCGTATGTTTCGGCCCATTACAGGCCCACGGTGAGTCTAGCCCATAATGAATAGTAATTTTCTTTATACCCGTTAATGGCCCGTGATTTACATGGGCTGTTTCCAGCCCGTGTTAGCTTTCGGCCTATTGACGGCCCATACGTTCTTGGGCTCCTTTTCGACCCTCGATTACTTCCGGCCCGTTACTGGCCTGTTCCACTAATGGGCCAAATTCTGCCCATGGCAAGAGTCGGCCCATTACTGGCCTGTTACCCTAATGGGCCAAAATCGGCCCATGGCAAGAGTCGGCCCGTTTCTGGCCTGTTAACCCGTTGCCCCGTTTCCAGCCCATCCTATATTCTGGCCCATTAACGACCCGTTATGCCTGTGACAGAATTAAGCCTTTGCTGTCCTACGACCTATTAACGGCATGTTACCGTGTTGGGCCGATACCAATTACGTCCGATTATGGCCCATGTAGACACATTTATCCGGCAGCCCGAGGCCCACCGATTACAGGCCCATTTATCAACGGCCCGTAGGTGACCCATGGATCCTATGGCCCGTATATGGCCCATGGTAGTTGCGGCCACTAGCAAACCAGGGAAAAAGAAGACTAGGAAATAAATAAGGCCGAAACTAAATCTAGGCTATTAAGGCCATTGCATAGATTACATCCACTCGGCATCAAAGATCGCCACCAGTGCAAATATAGGGAACACCCTACACTATACAAAAAGGGCTTGCTGTTTTCTTCAGGCGGTGGCTGCACGTTAAGAATACATTTTGTATCGCACCAAAACAAATTACAACTATATAACAAAAGGAAGGTTGGCATAAAACTTAACAGTCTAGCAGATAAATGCACCACTAGAAGTTCAGAAGCTCAGTTCATTTGACCTGACTGTTACGTTTTCATGTTGTATTGTCCGATGCAGCACCATAACCCTCGCCCTCATTTCCCCTAGGCTCCTGAACAACATAGCAAATGTCTGATAGTCTGGTTTCAAAACCATGCATATCTTGACGACATTAAGCAATGTTTCTCCTTGTTTCACAAAGGGTCTCTGTTAGGGAATGGACTTGTGTCTGGATCGCAGATACAACATTGCTTTGAGCTTGCATATCTTGATCATGAGGCAGTTTGGACGATATTGCCTTAACAACCAACCCAGTATTACGCAGGAACGTGCTTTTGGCACTATTAGTGGACAGGTACTGACCCACTGCAGCAAGAGCTGACATTGCGGTTATAGTTGCCTCGCCACCTTCAGAAGGTGGCGGTTCCACCATTTTTTCCATAGCTCGCTGAAAAGTTGAGGTTTTACATTAGTAGTACCAGAACAGAAGATATTAAGGAGGCAGCAAAACCAAAAAAAATAGCTTTGGTCTATATACAGAACTTATTCTGGTGAACCCATGTAAAATATTAGTATTTTATTGCAAAGTACATAATAAAACCAGGTTCCAAACATATGACCATGTACCATCGCTAATGTATTGTCTATTTCTTCACATTGTATTGAGGGATAAGGATGAAGAGATGAAGTTTATAATACGGTAAGCATAGTATGACATCATTCATATCATAAAACAACTGAGAACAGACAAACAGGCAATTGTAACGTTGTGTGGGCAAGTCCAGCATGGAACTAGATTACGAGTCAAGATGAAAGGAACATCACTCCTCTCTTTTAAACCTTGTAAGGTGCAATGATACGCTAAGACAATTGTGTATAAAATTTAAAATAGTAATAGACATTGGCTGCAAACCATGCAGTTCAAGGCACAAGTCAGAGTAAGTAGTAGTTAAAAGGCATGAGGATTAAGGACTTACAACAGCGGCTTTGACTGGTGTAGTCATGCCCTTCTTCTTGCTTGTGTGATAGTCCTTGAAGATTTCCATAGCATTTGGTTCAGGTACTTTTTGGTCCTTGCGGGCTTTCCTCTGCATTTGGAACAAGTCAATATAGATCTAATAATATGGTACAACGAAAAGAGTGAAACAACAGCTAATTACAAGAGCCTCGCAGTGTGCAATATAGCTACGAGACCCTGTAGTCTGTTGGAATTTCACTTTTGTACGGTTGGCCTTGTTCTTTGAACAGTTCACCTACAAGAAGATAGATTTGTATGGCACATGCGTAAATAGGACTTCAACATGTGATCTGATGACATATATATATAATGTACCTGATACTTCGGATCGGACTAGTGTTTAACGAGGCCTCTCTAGTCTTCATCAGATATATTTTCCACTGGAGATGTTTGGGCAAGTTCACTATTAGCCTTGCCTTCAAAGTGAGTTTTCCTCAAGTTATACCGATACTGTCGCAGAGCAGACTTGAAAACATGGGTGCAAGATTGTCTGGTTGCATCATCTTGGCTATCCAACTTGAACCTCATGTGTTGAAAATTATGGGAGTCTCATTATCAGCAACCTAGAAAGTATTGGATAGAGCAAGACGATATTACTAGTTTCCATACATAACCATACTTACAGATAAATGGTCGAGGAAGGTGTTGAACTGGGTTTTGTCTTTGTCATTCCTGTACTGAATCCATGTTGGGAGGATACATACATGACACCTAACAGCAACCGCTGCCTCTGATACTAACTTGGCTGACTCTGTAGCATCACGTGGCCTTTTTAAACCTGCCTCAAAACGGATCTCCATTCTTCCTCCTCTAGATTTAGTTAACCTATTGAGCATTATCCCTGATGTTTGTTTCCTCTTGCGCCTAGGTGCTAGTCCAACAACAAACATAGGAAGTGTTAGTGTACATCAAACTGTGAGACTACATATAAAGAAGCATGCAACTGTAACTTGACTCCAGCAACTACCTTCTTGCTGTTGAAGCTCACAAGGTTCATCTGATATTGCCAACTCGTATTGTGTTAAGAGTGCTTGGGAAGTAGTGTCAGGTGGCAAGGGAGCTTGGGAACGTGCTGCTAGCTCAGTTGACGCACGAGTATGTCGTGAAGCTGGTAGTACTATGGTAGGTGTTGCAAGAACTAGGGCTGTCTCTGCTTGTTTAGTGGCAGCTATTTGTTTCTGTTTGTCTTTTTTTGCAACTCGTGTAGCATGGGATGCCGTGTTTGTAGAATTTTCTGCTGGACTTTGACCTTCTATTGCACCATCAGTACCAGCAGAATCTACAGGATTCATCCACTTCTCATTCCCTGCCATTCTGTGTTTCTTCCTCTTTCTTTGTGCCATGTTAAGTCAAGTCGACAAGAAAAACGAATAACAATTTAGTTCTTCAGAACAAATTGATGCGTGATGCAGACAAACTGAACTTTGATGTTAGACAACCACATGATAGGAGGATGTAATATTTATGAAAAACATGACAGAAGAGATAACCAGAACTATGATGTGTAAACTAAGAAAATGACATTTCACCAAATTAGAAGCAATGCAATGGAAGGTAGACACCATATGAAAGATGCTACAAATATCGCTCTGCCAAGTTAACAGTGTCTCATCATAAATGGCCTTTAAACAAATGTGAAGCAGTACAAGAAATAAATCATATGCAAGATGCAAACAACATCACACTACCATGTTAGAGGTCTCTCGTCATTAGTGCCATTGCATATTCACAGCATTGCATATTCACAGCTTATGATGTGTAAACTAAGGAGAAGGCATTTCAACAAATTAGAAGCAATGAAAGCTAGACACCATATGAAAGATGCAACGAATATCACTCTACCAAGTTAAAACTGTCTCGTCATAAGTGCCATTTCAACAAATTAGTAGTACAAGCTAGAAAAGAATGTGAGATCTAATCTATATCACACTCCGAAGTCAAATGTGTCTTATGATAAGTGATTGTTGCAGGCTACACAACATTAGTAATATGATGTAAGAACGTGGTGTGATAGACAGATATTGTATGTTCTAGAAACAGGAACACGTGTCTTACTCAAGTATAATGTGTAAAGTAAGCAGATGGAATTCAACAAAATTAGAATCAATACAAGCTAGACATCACACATAACATGCAACCACATATAACAGTGCCAAGTTAGAGGGAGCACCGGTGATGCTGCACTAGGGGAGACGTGCTCATCATAAACACAGCTTTGTTGAGTGTCTATGCATGTGTTGTCTTGGAAATCATCTTGGGGGTGTGGAGGAGTAGAAACTGTAGAGGCCCTCCATTCGGAAGGAGCACCTTTATCCGCTGTCTTGCTAACTTCCTTCCGCTTTATTGATTTTGAATTGTCAAGTAAAAGCGACAAGAAAAAGCAATAAAATTGTCTCTTCAGAACTCATTCATGCATGATACTGACAATTACTACTTTGATGTAAGGCAAACACATGATACCAGGATGGAATATGTACGAAAAACAGGACGGCATGGCATGTTCACAACTGTTTGTGTAAACTAAGCAGACACCATTCCAGAAAATAAGAAGCAATGCAAGCTAGACACCACATGAAAGATGCAACCAATATGACTCTGCTAGGTTAAAAGCGTCCCATCATAAATGGAATTTCAACAAATTAGAAGCAGCGCATGCTATAAATCATATGAAAGATGCAACTAATATCGCACTGCATATACTAAAGGTGTCTCGTCATGTTGACTGATGCGGGATACAAAAAAAAACAATAGTTTTATGTAAGGACATGCTTAATAGACAGATGTACTATGTACTAAATACAGGAAGGCATGTCACATTAACAGGTATAATGTATAAGCTAAGCAGACCAGCACATGCAGTTTAACCAGATTGGAAGAATTACAATCTAGACACCATATGCAACATGCAACCACATATCATGCTGCCAAGTTAGAGCAAGCACCTGTGATGCTAGTGTAGGGGAAATGCTGTAATCAACTACAGAGCTACGTTCACTATCTTCATGTAGCATTTCTGTTTCTTGAGAATCATGTCGGGAGGCTGACGCTGCATTCTTTAAATGAGGAGTAGTCCCCTTGCCTGCCTGGCTCGTCATAAGTGATTGATGAGGGATACACAAGAACATTAGTTTGATGTAAGAACATGGTTAATACACAGATGTACTAGTATGTACCAAAAACAGAAAGGCATGTCATATTCAAAGGTATAATGTGTAAGCTAAGCAGATGCAATTTAACCAAATTGGAAGCAATACAAGCTAGACATCCGGCTGGAGTGGTGAGCATGATCATCTAGGACCCGAGAGCCTGGTGGGAGGCGGGCTGCTTCGCCACCATCGCAGCTTTTTAGTTGGCTTCCAGGTGATGCCTATCTTTGCTGGGCTTTTCACTGGCTCGGCCAGTGCCCTGACTAGCTATTTGTCTTCTGGTGCTCACGGGATGGTGGTTCATGTAAAAAAATTATCTTTCCTTATCTTATCGACTTCGCCCTTTCGAATACAAGCTAGACACCATATGGAACATGCAACCACATATGACACCGTGAAGTTAAAGCAAGCACCTGGGATGGTGGTTCATTGCGAGCGAGGTCATCAACTCCAGAGCTACGTTCCCCGTCTCCATCTGCTGACACTGCACACATTAAAGCGTTGAAACGTGTCTTGCCTAGCCGCACAACAAGCTGGAGCGACTTATCTCTTTTCTTTTTGGCTTCTCTCATGGTAGCAGAGTCTGAAATACCCTTGCATAAAAACACAACAGTGAGAGTAAGGGTGAAGTGTGTGCAGAACTAGTGCACTGTAAAAGTAGCAGATAGCAGGTGGCTGAAAAATAAATGACAGGAGACATATGATAGCTCTACAACATTGCATGGCAAACAAAATTAGATTCTACTCCGTATGATTTTGTAATATATGAGCACAGGAAATGCAGGTACTCCTCTAGCACACCACCACATGTGGTCATATCTAAGATAACAATTGACTGAAAATAAACAGGTCAGTCGATTTTTTTAACGAACCATCCAATCTATAAGGAACGGGCAGATGGCCTTCGTCTACCTCCCGCCAGTCACTGTTGACGATCTTTCTCGAACCGCCAGCGACCACCGGCCCAGACCCCTGCCTCCGCCGCCCCGCCCTCCCATCGACCTCACACCACCGCCGTGCTTGGAAGGCCCCCAGGCCATCCCTTTAATCCCGGCTGACCTCCAGATCGGGCGCCAGTAGCTCTAGGCCGCACACGCCCCTATGATAAACACCAAGGCGCTGCTTCCCTGGCGTAATAGGCGTACTAGCACCTGTTACGCCGGGGAATGCTTCCATTAATTGGGAATCAAGTGGCCAGAAATTGGCGACGGACCTCTAGCTAAGGTGAAATAGTATATGAGGAGAAACCTTGTGCATCGCGAGTTACTAGGAACATCTAGTATCAAGAAGAAGCGGTCAACTAGTGTCTTCTGTGGGATGAATACCGTGCAAGCAGAGACGTAAGATTTGCACGAATAAGGGAAGAGGACTACCTTTTTCGGTTGCCGGTGTGGTCACCCCCACATGTCGCGCCGATCTTCTTGTTTTGACTAGGGAAACCGATGTTCTGGAGGGTGCATGCTTGGACGAACCCATGGCCAAATTGTTGACTGTGTTGCCGTGGCCGTATGTCAGCGGAGGGGAAGCAGATCCGAGGCGGCGAAGGACGGCATAGCAGGAACAACTCCGGTGCGGTGGAGGGTGGCAAAGTTGGAGCGGCAGCGGTGAGGCGCAGGATGGTGTGGTTGAACTGGCTTGGGTACGGACGGCTCGGCCTCGGCTTCAACTACTAGTCGTGGAGGGCGTTGCGGTTGAGGTTCGGTGGACGACGACATCGGGGTATCGGCTCCGGCGTGATGGAGGAGGGCGGCGGTTGATGGGTGGGAAGGGGTGGCGGACGGAGGACGTCGGGGTTTCACGGCTGGTGGAGAGGTAGTTTTGGCGCCCACTGAGTACGAATGGGGAATCGGACGGGTGGGGGGAACCATGTTTCGGTCTGGGACGCGCTTGTTTTTGGCTTTTTTGAACAGAAGATGGGACGCGCTTGTTTGAAATTTGGGGAAAGTACAAACTTTGACCCCCTCTTAAATTTGGGACCTACTGCGGGTTGGGGGTACGATGGTAATCCCAGGTGTCCCAAATGGTGGGCGGGAGCGATTTCGGCCGCGCTCATGTGTGCTTAGGCGCCATTGTGTATGAATTTTTTTCGGATGCGGTTGCGTGGCGTCTAGATGAAGCTACAAACCTACCCCGGTTTAGAACTTTGGACGTCGGGCCGGTAGGTTTCACGGGTCGGAGTTTTTAGAAAAGTAATTTCCTTGTACTACCAAACATTGGTCTCACGCGGTTTCGGGCGAGTAGAGGCTCTTTTGGCGCTTCGTTCAAAATTTTAAAACACAAGCATTCACGTTTAGAGTACTCTTGAACTATGAGGATTGACCTAAATATACAACGTTATATTTGACCTTGTATGTTTGAAAACCTCATTAAATTATCCGCTTATTTTTGAAATTTTGACACTTGAAAATCCTATAACTACAATTATTTGGAATGGAGGAGCTAAATTTGAATCTATTTTGTACGCGACTACATATGCTATTATGTACAAAATCAGAGCAAAGATTGGTGCCCCCATAATTTAGGTATGGTTTAAAAATGCCATGATATTAAATTCAAATAATTGAATGGACTTCATGTTGAATTCGATTTTTTTAAACCACCTTAAGTTGAATTCAAATGTATGCTAGTTCATAGGTAGTAGCTATTTATAATGTCCATTGTGTAACTTTCGTATGTATAATGTGCTTTACACACACAACATGAACTATACTCACGTTTATATTCGATTGCTAAAGCGATGCATTGTCTGGAGTTCAAAATACTAACTATGTGGATCAATTGTGTCGAATAATAACATAGACATGCTCAAATTCGATTGAATCTAGATGTCTGATGGATCAATGACCGCTCCTTACGTGAATTGCAAATATCATGATCCCATCCTAATATTTGGATACAGTTTATATCTTTAATCAATGTGTAGAGCAGTCTTTTACGTGTAGTTTCACTCTCCATCGGTGGTCTCTCACACATGCTCACACACTCTCTCCCGAGGTGTCTTTCTCGCACACATGCTCTAGATATAACCCTCCCTCTCTCTCGTAACCATTTACAACTGTTTTCACTAACCTTTATCACAAGCACTCTTCCTCTCGCAAACATACACACGCACAATCCTCATCGACCCTTTCTATATACATGGACCTGCCTATGTGTCTCATGTACGCACATTATCTTTACGCCTGTCTCTCACGCATTGTCTCACACCTCTCTTCCTAATCGACGAGTATGATTCTAGCAGAGCATTCTGTAGGATGCCCCTTAAAGTTAGGTTGGATGAATAGTAATATCAGAGATAAAGGGGTTACCTTAGTACGAGAACCTAGGGTTACAAATCCTAGCCGGCTTTGTCAGTGGACACAGAGTCCTTCACAATTCTGCTATCTTTGTCTTGTACGACTAGTCATCCATGGGTCTTCCTAAATGCATCACGGGCCAACCAATGTGGCGCAGGACGGAACATAACGAAGGGCCTCACCTCGACCCACCGGACCTCACGCGGTGACACACCCTCTGCCCCCACGTCTCATTATCTTCTCACACCCACAAATACCAACACAAACACCACACACATAGAAAATTTCTCCTAGTGCCTCTATTCCCTCCCCCCTTGCATATACACACTCAACGGAATGGAATCTCTTGTCGTGACGTCATATTCGTCTCTCTCTCTCTCTAGACCACTCTCATTTCTCGTGCTATCTCTCCCATGCCCCCCCGTCGGCCCCTCTATCCATGTCTCTCTCGAATACGTAATACACACACATACCTCTCTAGGCCCCGCCAAATGCATCAACTACACATTCACACATGTTACATCACGTACCCCATTGATCTAAAAAGCCCTCTCTTCACGTTTATTTCGCATACAACATTCCTTCTGAATAAAGTGCGACCAAAAAATATTTTAGAGTTTCTACATATATAAAACATTACAAAGTTATATGGAGGAGTACGAACGCTAATTTGCATTGCATGGTGCCCACAATGATATTTATTCCGCACTGTGAATTTGTATATTTTTATACTATATACAAAGTTAGTCATAATAAAGAGAAATGAAGAGCATCTCTCTCTCCATCGCATACCCCCCTGTACGCCCTTTCACGTATGCATACAAAACTATCTCCAGGTCCTCTAAAAGTAAGCCCCCCAGAAAATTCAGGCATGTCTCATCTTTCTCTTGCGATATATGCAATGACGATCATTGTATTTGAAGCGAAAGCACGATACGTACATTGGACTTCAGAATCCACTCATTATGTTCACCACTTATGTTTAGTGGTTATTATGCAGTCACGGGCTCACCGTACAACTCTGTATTTGCTCATGACATGACTAGTTGACCAGTTAAACGCTCCACGTGGCACCTCTAGTGTTGCATCACATTATCTCACTACCATCGTGCCCACCTGTCGACTTGTATCTACTCTACATCTACACTCTTATAAAATACATAAAATACACTCTTATAAAAACAGAGTTGGTGATGATGGTGTGCCTGCCATCCTGCAATATAGGCCGTCCGATTTATATCTGACAGATAGGAAAGAATCTATGGCAATTTTGCAAAAAGGTACCCACACACCTCTCCACATTTGCAAATAAGGCCTTCCCTCGTTCATCCTTTTCTCTCACAAGATAAACAAGTCATACAAATGCATCTTGATGTTACGTGCAACGCACGGGCATCTTGCTAGTAAGAATGAAACAAACGACAAAAAATATATTTCGACGGTGGTTCGAAGTCATGACCGCGGGCACAACGGACAAGGTGGCCTTGTATTGGTATGCTGAGCCGTCTATTTTAACACACAGGAGCTGGTGTGATGATTATACACACACGCACGCATGCACACGAACTGCGTCCACGCAACACTCACATAAACACATGCACCCACACACACACGCAACACTCACACGTACACACATAGCCACGCACGCACGCAACACTCACACGCACGCACGTAACACTCACATGCACACACGCATGCATGCATGCACACACTAGTACACCACACGACCAACACACACTCTCACGCTCAAGTGCTCAACCTACACGTGCATGCGCACACATCAGGCCCTGACAGACACATACACAACCAAGTGATTCCCGTGCACGGGTTGGAGCCTTGTCGCGCCTGCGTAAATTTGTGTTTATCTGACCTTTTTCCTATGCGAACTGACATGTGGGACCCACAATGAACGTGGTCAATTTAACTAGTCAACATGGCGCCACGCAGACTATTTGGTCGCTCAACAGAGTGCAATCCGATGCTGAGCTGTGAGCAAGTGACCGTATAATCACCGCAAAACGTATATAGTGACCATAATCAGCTTATTCTAAAGTTTGATGACCGTATTATGCTTTTCTCTCTGTAGGCCCTCCAAAACTACATCTCTACATGTTCTCGCATGTTACATCTAACAACTATGCAATACAACACTACTACTACACTCTAACACAATAAATCATATGTGTTTTTAGTTTTACTAGATATCATATTGTTACTTATAATTATTCAGTTTGCATACATTAAAATTGCCTTTGAAATGTATGGCCAGTATCATCTACCGCGCGGGAAAAATCCCGCCCTTTCCTATTTAATCGGGTTTGTATCGATGGATCGTGCGAAACAACAAAACTATACTAGTACTATACAGTACAAGTGACAGTTCACTGGGCCATCGTGTCGTCTACTCCTCTGTCGTAAGAGTGGAGCGCTTGCTTTCATAAATCTTCTAGTCCCTTTCGCCGACATGTGGGACATCAAGCTACCGGGTCCATGTTCCATACCGGAATACAATGCAGAGCAGCCGGGGTGAAGCACCCTAGTCATGGCGCCGGCGTAGTAAGGAGCAATGAGGCGTCAAATCACAAAGCTGCACCTTTCCCGCAGTTAAGTTGGAGGGATGAAGCAACCATCATTTCACTCGTTGCTGAATTCGCTTCTCCCTCATCTTCTTCAACTTAACCACGTGTTGCTTCTGCCGTTGTTCTGCCTCATGTGGGACGCGGATCGGCTTGGTAAAGCACTGACACATGGGACCGCATGTTAGCAAACCGCCAGGATAACATCCTCCGAAAATAAGAAGCCTAATCCTAGACTTACAAAGGGCTACGTAGCTGCTACGTATACTTTCCATCTAATCTATATATGCCCCCCTGATTTTCAGGTGGGGTGGGCCTAATCCTCTCCTTTAATCCAATCAAATAGTCCCACATCACACCAGTTCGTAACTTTATGTAAACCATTACGTGGATGTAGCATTGCTCAAATAAGAAACCTTCCCCGCCATCCGCGCGGCAAAATCACCTCCTTTTTACTAATCTCGATTCTATAATTTTTTAGATCAATATAATTAAGATTTGTATAGATAGCACACAGGAGCAAAACCAAGTGGTACGGTTAAGGGCATCCACAATGTGTATCCAAATGTGAAAATAGCTTTTGGCATCGTGGGAACCATTGTGGACGGTGTTGCCAAAGCGAAAAAGATGGAACCAAAGCTCCGTGATTGATTGATTGAAGGAATAGAAAAATGGAACGTCTCTCCTCTTTCTCCCATGCTTGGATGCATGTAGTACTACAGTATAGAGCACAAAGTCTACTCCCCTGTCCCTTCTATCACAAATCACAAAGCAGTGAGGCGTCAAATCACAAAAGCACGGACGAAGCAATCATCATTTCACTCTTCGCTGACTCTGCTTCTCCATCGTCTTCTTCGAGAATCCATCTCACCGCATTAGTTACTCCTAGTTGTACTAGTAAAGGACTTCCTGGATGCAAATGGTGTTCTCCGTCGAACGCACTTCGCCAAACCACCACAAAAAAAATATCGTCGACGTCGCCGCAATGGGGAAGGAAGTCAAATATAGTTACTACCTCCATTTTTTGTACACAAGGCCAGTATATCAAAATTACAATTTGGAAAGGGCCACTAACACTAATCGAGGCAAAATTGATGGGGTTAGGAACCAAGGACATTAATATCCCCTGCATGCATGCGGAAGTGAGAAGGTTGGTTTGCATGGCGCTGCAATAATCAAGCGATGAGGAGTGACATGGTTAGCTCTTTGGTCTTTGGAGAAGAAAATATGCATTAATTGACACGTGAAACGAGGATTTGTATCGATTAAATCCCGCGAAGGAAAACCCAGCCTTTTTTTAACACTAGTACTCCTAGTACGTACTAAAAAGAAACGGAGGGAGTACGCACTTATCCTGTTTGGGTCTAGGCCTTGCATTCCCAAACTTCGCCACCCATTTTTGCCAAGCTTGCCTAAAGTTTTCAAAATGAGAAGGAGGTACACTTGCGCACGGCTATCGCGGTCGCACCGCACTCTCACACGGTCTCTCCTGCACGCCGCGGTCGCACCGCACCCTCACACAGTCGCTCCTGCACGCCGCAAACCCAACCAAGGGAACGCACCCTCACTGACACATGCTGTCACATGTGAACAAACAAAACTCAGCCATCCTATCGCTGCCACATAATTTTCGTTCATAGAGTATGTTTATCCAACCGCATGTTGGGGAGTATCCGTACGGCCCGTGCGGTGGTCTGTTGGGGAAGAAGAAGAGGTGAGGAAGAAGGAAAGAAGGGTTAGGAGACATAGGATATTCATCCAACCGCCTGAAATGGTAGACTGACCCAAGTCAGGCGACTTGCATAACAAATACTCCATCCGTCCAGAAATATTTGTCATCAAAATGGATAAAAAGGGGTGTATGTAGAACTAAAATACATCTAGATACATCCCCTTTTATTCATCTTGATGACAAGTATTTTCGGATGGAGGGAGTATATGTTTTTACACAGCAAAAGATCGATGAAAACAACAACATAAAGAAAAACTATCACTGCTCGCAGAAAGAGACGGCCTCGTCGTCTTTGGCTGCCAGCGCGAACCAACCTTCGCTGCCGACGTGTGTCTCCGCGCCGTGGTTGTCCTCGGCCTCCAGCTACTCGTTCAAGCGGAGCGTGCGGGCGCTCTGCACGGACGAGAGCATAGCCCAGTTCAAGTCGAGGACGTCCGGTTCTGCCTGCAGGAGGGCCTCGATGGCAGCGGCATCTGCGCGCTCTGCGTCGAGTCGAGCCTCCGCCGCCCGGTTCAAGTCCAGGACATCCAGTTCCGCCTGCAGGAGGGCGTCGATGGGAGCGGCATCCGCGCACTCTGCGTCGAGTCGAGCCTCTGCCGCCTGGTTCAAGTCCAGGACATCCGGTTCCGCCTGTAGGAGGGCCTTGATGGCAGCGGCATCCGCACGCTCCGCCTCAAGTTGAGCCTCCGACGCCCGGTTCACATCCACGACATCCGGTTCCGCCTGCAGGAGAGCCTCGATGGCAGCGGCATGCGCGTGCTCTGCGTCGAGTTGAGCCTCTGCCTCCCGGTCCTCCTTTAGTAGCGCCATGTTGAACCGCTGGTCCGCCTGCACCATGCGGGACTCGGACACCGGATCAAAGTCGACGTCCATCGTCTCATACCCATCGGGGGCCTTCTGCGCCGCGACCTCCGCCATGAACGTTGGATCGGCTTCCTCCTCCTCGTAGCTTGGCTCCAGAGAACTCGGGCATTGGCCCGCCGCAAAGCGAGCTTGGGAATGGAGGTCTGTGGCGCCGACCACCACCGCGATTTCTGCGCGGTGCTCCGGCGTCAGCATCTTGTAGTAAGTGATCTTGCGGCGCACCATGGCTTTCCGGCGAACTATGGGACGCTTGATGTGGGCTAGGGGATCGAAAGGTGGGGGAATGGGCTGGAGATTTGGTGTGGTTTTAGGGCAGTGGCTGGCATAGGCCGAGCAGCAAAGGTTCTAGTGTGAATAGTGGTTCCAACGACGACCGGTCAATCGGTTTTGACTGTACATCACTCTTGTCGCGTTCGCGTTGCAGCCCGGCATGCTGGACCCTCCATGTCGCCCACCGAATGGAACGCGCTTCGTCTTGCGTTTTCGCTCGCTTGTGGGACCGCAGTTGAGAGCAAACCGACGTCCCTCCCCCTCCCCCGCCCGCGTCATTTATTATACCACCACTCCCTCCGTTTTATGCAGAGTAAATAAAAACAGAGGGAGTATTACTACGGATGAGGATCCCCTGACGTGGCCGAACCCATTGAGTAACTGACATGCGGGGCCTAGCAAGCATGTGGTCCGCCAGTAAGTGACCGAAAGGGAGGGTAAGGCAGGGATACCTATGTGAGAGGATCCACTTCCACTATACTACTTTGACCAAATGTTAGAGTAATAATATATGACATGCAACTTACACAAATGTTAGAGTAATGATATATGACATGCAACTTACACAAAGCATACAGGGTCTAATGCGTTTTTCGAGGCTAACTTTGACTAAATGTTAGAGTAATAATATATGACATGCAACTTACACAAAGCATACAGTCAAATTCGTATGTGAAAGAAGTTTCCAATGATATAATTTTCACATTATACATCTCATGTACTATTAATCTTGTCAATAGTCAAATTGGAAACCATCTCGAGTACAAATCTAGGAGTACGTACGAATCTAACAATATTGATTGGGCGTTGTTGAATGTTGATACCTTTTTTATCAAAGTAGATATACTTTGACTACACATAAAACTTATATGTAAACTACTCCCTCTGTATAGGGCCTAATGCGTTTTCGAGGCTAACTTTGACCAAAAGGTAGAGCAATAATATATGACATGCAACTTAAATAAAGCATACCATCAAATTCTTATGTGAAAGGAGCTTCCAATGATATCTTTTCGCATTATACATGTCATGTACTATTAATCTTGTCAATAGTCAAAGGCGGTCTTGAAAAATGCATTAGTCCCAATATAGATGGAAGGAGGGAGTAGAAAGGATAGGAGGGAGTATATTGTACGTTCAAAAACGAAACAAACATTGAATACCCTTTATATATGATTTGCGGATGCTATGATCACCGGTTCAAAATTTTGAATCCGCCTTAGGTATCACGTGCCCCCACTCGTTCCCTCTCGATTTCATCTCGGGGTCCGGAGATCTATTCAAAGAGGACTAGGGTGGGTACATGTGAATGATACTCGGCAGAACGTTCAAATGAGGCATGCGGGAGGATGGACTTGACTGGAGGGCAACATGATCGATGGAGAAGAGGGTTGGAGAGGAATGAGAAATAAGCAAACGCCACATGATTATACTTGAACGGCTCAAATAAACAATAAGTTGTCTCGCTTGGCCTACATAGTGAAAGGCCTAATGCGCAACGCGGAGCACTGACGCTCGAATATGGCCGGGAAAATAGGGAAACAGACATGTGGGGCACACCCGTCGGGACAACGTAGCGCAGACTAGTCCAATGGAGGAGCTGGCCCACGACCTCCTCGCCACCGACAACCGTTCATGTGGGTCATTGGGGCCAACAACAGGGCGCAGCTCCAGCACGGCCTCTGGACACGGCGACCGCGGTGAGCGACACGCTCATATCGTCGCTAGACACGGTCGGTTTCAGTTTGCCGAGGGTGGCGTTAGTGCTGTGGCACGACCAACGGTATGTTTGGTTTGTGCCCAAGGTTGGCCCATCAAAGCATTGGGTAGCCAAAATTTTGGTTGAGGTATTGCTTTCCCATGATTTGGCCGACATTGGCAAGAAAAATGAACTTAAGTTGGCTAGAGTTCATTGGGATGCCAAAGAAATGGAAACCATCCAAACAAAGACCAATCTTTGGGTCATGACCAAAATTTTGGTTGAGGTATTGGTTGCCCATGATTTGGCCAACATTGGCAAGAAAAATGAACTAGAGTTGGCTAGAGTTCATTGGCATGCCAAAAAAATGGCAACCATCCAAACAAAGACCAATCTTTTGGTCATGACCAATTATTTTGCAAGGTGCACTTTGGCCACAATCCAAACACACCCCAACACTCGGCTCGTCGAGGATGCACGGGGCGCCGCGACGCATCCTCAGAGTGGTGTAGCGCGGCAACTGCATCCTATGGACCTGAGACCATGCCGGGTCGTCTTACTTTTTCAATGACATGCCGGGTCGTCTTGCTTTTTCAAAGACCCGGCCGAGCCGTTTTAGTCGGGATTACCGGATTACTAGTAGTAGTATCGATGGATCGCGCGAAGCAACAAATTTTTTTGTGGGGGCGAAGCACCTAGTTTAAAAGGAAAAAATGCGGTACACTCACAACACTCCTGTCGCGGTCGCATTGCATCCCACACACGTTCGGTCCTGCACACGGCTCATGCAAACGGAACATGCTTCGGCTTGCCTCTTCACTGACACGTGGGACTGCACTTGGAGAAACCGACCATGCGCCAAACTCCCCCCGCCCACCGCGCGAAAATCCTCCCCCCCC
>NC_041382.1:530575680-530619185 GCF_002162155.2 Triticum dicoccoides | reverse complement strand
CCAACTAGCCAATAATATTCCCCAAACCCCCTCCCCCTTGTCCCCCTCCACTCCATTCGCTCCGCCAAAGCTACCCTCCCCGCCGCGCCGATACGTCGGCACCACGGTTCGGCGATCCTCCTGCTCCCACAGTACGCTCTCGTAGACTGCTGTCCACTAGCCGCGCCGCCACCTCTGGCTACATTCTTGTGGAGGTGCATGGCGATCAGCGCCGCCACCGCTGGCGACGTTCATGTGGAGATGCACGACGGTCAGCTTCTCCCACGGTACGCGCATTCTAGACTGAGGCCCCGTTCATGTCGGTGTAGCGCTGAATGTTAGCTGATAGACGCTGTTAATCTCACTGTTTGCCGAAGTAGTTTACTGTCAATATGCTCTGCTTAAGAAGCCTCCTTGCCCTGTTCAGCACTCAATCTGCTTAGCTGAGATGGCATGCCAAGGCCGATTAGTTGCTAAAATATCCTGCCATATATTTATTGTGACATAGATTGCCATGGTCTAGTAGCCAATCTGTTAGGTGAAATAGCTCTACACCGTTTTATACTCGATCTTTGTTGCTGCGATGGCCTTCGATAGTTTGATGGCTGTGTGCTCGGCCTCATTGACTGCTGAAACAGCTTGCCATAATTTGGCACTCAAATCTGTTTGCTGAATTAGCTTTACATATATTTCGTTACTTAGATCTGCTCGTCCAAATATCTTGCCATAGCTTTAGTGAAAGTGCGTTATATCGACTAGAGGGGGGGGTGAATAGGCAATTTTTATGAAAGTCTTCAAAATGTGGAAGTTTCGAAGACAAACGATAGAGATAAACCTATTACCATGCAGCGGAAGGTAGACTACACTAGGCAAACCATAGTCAAGTATTCAATGAAGTGAAAGCACAATGACTAATAGCAACAATGTAGTAAGGATCAGGTAGGAAGATATTATGAAGCCAAACAGAACATGCAGTCACTCAGTGAAGACAAAAGATAGTGCAATCATACAATGACTTCACCAGGACTAACAGTAAGTGAAGGGAAGGGAAGGATGAAACCAGTGACTCGTTGAAGACAATGATTTGTTGGACCAGTTCCAGTTGCTATGACAACTGTACGTCTGGTTAGGGCCGCTAGGTATTTAAACCTGAGGACACACAGTCCCGGACACCCAGTCTTGAACACGTAGCTCAGGACACCCAGTCCTCACCGTATTCCCCTTGAGCTAAGGTCACACAGACCTCGCCCAATCACTCTGGTAAGTCTTCAAGGTAGACTCCCAAACCTTCATAGACTTTGTTCACCGGCGATCCACAATGTCTCTTGGATGCTCAGAACGCGACGCCTAACCGGCTGGAGGATTCACAGTCCTCAAGTGTAATAAGTCTTCAGATCACACAGACAAGAAGACTTAAGTGATGCCTAACACTCTTTGGCTTTGGGTGGTTAGGGCTTTATACTCGCAAGGAATTCTCTCTCAAAGGCTTCGAGGTGGGTTGCTCTCAAACGACAAAAGCCGTACTCTAACTCTGAGCAGCCAACCGTTTATGGTTGTAGGGGGTGGGCTATTTATAGCCACTAGGCAACCCGACCTGATTTGTCCGAAATGAACCTGGGTCACTAAGGAACTGACACGTGTTCCAATGGTCAGATTTCAAACACACACGGCAACTTTACTTGGACTACAAGCAAAGCTGACTTGTCCGACTCTGGACAAGATTCGCTCTCATAGTCTTCACTCGAAGACATAGGTTTTGGTTAAGCATCACTTCAGTCATTCTGACTGGTTCTCTTGGACCCCCACTTAACAGTACGGTGGTTCCTATGACTCAACAAAGAAGAAAAAGAACTACGAAAGACCTAAGTCTTCGAGCTCCATAGGCTTCATGCGATGTCTTCTCTTGTCATAGTCTTCAATGTGAATATCTTCATATACCACCTTTGACATCAATGTCTTCATACATTTTTAGGGGTCATCTCTGGTAGGAAAACCGAATCAATGAGGGACTTCTACCAGTGTTATCCTGCAATTCTCACAAACACATTAGTCCCTCAACTAGGTTTGTCGTCAATACTCCAAAACCAACTAGGGGTGGCACTAGATGCACTTACAATCTCCCCCTTTTTGGTGATTGATGACAAACTAGTTGAAGTTTTCAACGGGGAATATAATATGTGAAATTGTAAAAGGATAGGGAATTGTCTTCATAAGCTGTGTGGGCTCCCCCTGAAGATGTGCATATAAGTAATTTGCTTTTGGAATGCAAATGCACATGGCAGGTTGTGCTTGTGGAGATCCTCTTCAACTTATGATGACAATCCACTATGCATGTGAAGGTATGTGAAGATAATGACATGCATAATGGAAAATGGACGTCTGCAAAATGATCTAAGTGTGGAATTTATCGTCGCACATGCGGAATTTATCATCACATTACAAAGTGGCAAATAAGTAGCAGACGACCATCGAGTTTAGGTGTTACAACTCGAAGAATCAAAAGTATCAAAACGGGAGTTGTAAACACGAGGCAAAATATAAAGCAACCGCCCATGTGGACCCGCTTGAAGACTATCAAACTCATATGCTTCTCCCCCTTTTGTCAGTAAGGACCAAAAAGGTTTGATGACATAGAGCATCTACTCGTTCCCATGAAGAGTAGGTGAAGCAGCAGGGTCGTTGGTGGTGTTCGGTGGTGCAGAAGAACTTGGAGCAGTGTTGAAGCATGCTAAAGGAGGTGGCGGTGAAGTAGCATCGTCTTCGTCCTCGATCACTCTGGCATTCACAGTTGCAGCAGAGGAAGAGAACTCAGAGCCTTCAAGAGATGGAGCTCGTCACAGCACTGCTCTTCGAGGAGGTGTGGAGGCAAACTTGAAGCGTTCAGAGAAACCATCCTCTTGAAGATCATCTTCAGAGCACATAAGCGTTAGCCCTTTCCAGGTGCGTCGAGAGGTTTCATGGGCAACAAAGGCATTCTTGGTGGCAAGATTGTGAATGCGGTTGACTTCCACCAAGAGGCTTTGCATTTGGCGCTTCAGCCAGTCATGATGCCTATCCTGTTTCTGATGAAGAGCCACCAGAAGCTCTCGGTCATTGAGGACACGAGTGCGCTTCTTGGGTCGTTGGGCAATTGTGCTATCGGTGGCTTCAGTAAGGGCAGGATGTGGTGCACGTGTAGTTCCAGCCAAAGGATAAACATGAGTGACTGCTTCAACTCCTTCAATGTTCTGAGAAAAACTTTGATGCTCCGCATTCTGAAGACTAAGAGGCTCCTTGGCAGGCTCAGGAGAAATGGCTTCAACGAAGATAGCCACATCAGGCAGAAAGATCCGATGATTGCGAGCAGATGGCTGATATGAGATAGCAGAGTGGAGTTTAATCAGCTGCATTATCCATGGAGCGTAGAACTTCAAGCCAAAAAGATCAGATCTTGATGCAGCAAGTTGGCCGATGAAGAAGTCCTGTGCATTGAAGCATTTGCCATGAAGAATATAGAAGACCAAAGTCTTCATTGCACCTTCCAACTTGGCATGTGGAGAATGTCCTTTGATAGGCCAGAGAGTTCGCCTTATGATGTGATAAATAGTCCTTGGCAGATACTCAAGGTCTTCAACAAGAAACTCCTTAGGATATGAAGCATCTTGTGGCAATGGCTTCATCATACTGAGCATCTGACTCATGTTTGGTTCAGGCTTCTGAAAGATGCTCTCCATAGCTTCACTGTGAAGCTGACAGCCAGGTTCGTAGAGGTCGCCAGGAGTGGGCAGACCAGTGAGCTCAATGATATCAAAGGCTTTGGCTTCGTGATGAACATTTCCTGTCATCCACTCCAGGACCCAAGTCTTCGAATCTCTGTTGTACCCACGGATGTGAAGTGTGGCATAGAATTGGAGCAGCAACTCTTCATTCCAGTGCTCTTGGTCGATGACAAACGGCAACAATCCAACCTCTTTGAAGCAATCCAGAGCTTCTTCCAGACAGGGCAGACCAGCTATTGCTTCGATGTCAAGATGCTTATGTGGGAAGATGCGACCTTGATTGTATAGAATGCAGGAGTAATAGCTTCGCTGCGGATAGCTCCAGAACCGATCAGAAGATATTCTTTCCCTTGAGTAGGGGTTCTTGGAGCTATTGAAGAAAGTGTTGTCTGCTTTGAAGCCGTTGACATTGAAGGATCCAGGTGCTGATGCAGGACCTAGAAACCTGGGCAGTCTTGGGATTGGCTTCTGTACTTGAGGCCTGTGCTCAACATGATAGTCAAACTGAGGACCAGTAGCAGGCGCAGGAATAGAAGCAGTAGTATCGTTGGCTTCGCTGACTTCTGGTGCGTGGGTTGGTGTAGGCTCCACATTGCCTTCAGCCATGACAGCGTCAATGGCTTCATTGGTGTTGGTGGTGGCAGTCTCAAGATTCTCAACCTCCACTTGATGAGCTGGAGGGTCGGTCACAGTCACGTTCTCCTCGAGAACAACTTCTTGGTGAGATGGGGGTGTAGCAGCTCTTGGGGTTTCTTCTTCATCGGCTGATGCAGCCGGAATGTCTTCAGCAGCTTTAGCTTCAGACTGAGAGACTAGAGGCCTTGGTCCTTTGCGAAGCCTGCATAACACTAGCGACGCTTGTGGAGTTGGAGTTGGCTGGGCCTCAAAGTCATCTTCCTCTTGTGCTTGTGGGTGATCAGCCCATGATGCATCCTGAGCAATTGGCGTCAAAGGACGACCAATGCTGATGAGTTCGCTGTGTGTTAGCACAGGCAATGATACCTGTTGGTGCTCGATCTGAGGAAGAACTGCATCATCTTCAACATGGTCATGGTGACCAATGTCTTTAGCAACAGTGGGATCAGCTGCTGGGAAGTCTTCAGCTTCATGAGCCTCTGTGAAAGCAGGCTCATGGACAGTCAGTTGACGCTCTTGATGTTCAGCGTCAGGGCGAACCATGGAGATGGGTTCAACAATTAAGGGCTCTGTGGGAGCAGCCCGTTCCTTCTTGGTCTTCCGCTTCTTCTTGGAGGGAGCAGTAGCAGAGGCTTCGGGATGTTTCCTCTTTCTAGCTTCAGCCTCAGCAGTCCTCGTCTTTCTTCAGTTCTGAAGCGGTTGACCTGGCCTTTGGCTTTGAGCCAGTCATGCTAGTTGGGAAGACAATGGATCTGCTTCCTGCCTTGGTGCGTCGGGTTCGGCCATAGCAGGCTTCTTCTTCTTCTTTGCAGCCATCCTGGGGTCGATGCCAGGACGCCCAAGGGCCTTGCGCTTCTCAGCCTCATTGTAGGCTTGCACACACTTGTCAGCCAGGCTCTTCATGCGCTCATGAGAACCTTGAGCTTCTTCATGCTTCTTGATAAAGGCTTCTTTAAGCTCATGCAGCATGATCTTGAAGTTCTTGACCTCTTGCACGCTGAGCTTGGCCATATGCTTCTTGAACTGAGCTTTCTCAAAGTCAATCTTTTGCTTCAGTTCGACGATGCGCTGAGCTAGAGCTAGCTCTGAAGCAATGGCGCCATGGAAGGCGACATTGAGACCAATGGGAAGTTGCAGGTCTTCAAAGCTGAGGTTGGGCGTTTCAAACCACTCATCGATGAAGTCGTGGATGATTGCCACGTCAAAGAGAGGCAAATTGTTGAAGATTTCTGCTTCTTCTTTGCTCCTGATCAGTTGCTCAAGAGCGTCATCTGCAAGATCTTCATCACTGGACAGATCAATGGCATCGTTGCGTAGAATAGCAGCAACTGTCAGTTCTTGGCCGATGTGTGGCAGTGGCATCTTGACTTTCTAGGGCTTGGAGATGCGTGACAAGTCTTCAGACTGCACACTATCTTCAGGAGGTGCAGTGGCTAGTGGCTTCGCCCGTGAGATTTTTGGTGCAGAGGCAGGCTTTGAAGCTTTTGGCTGCTTCAGTTTCTTTGGCTTCGGCGCTGCAGGCACTTCATATGATTCAGTGTCATCTGCAGGCTCATTCACGGCTGTCCCTTGAACCACGATATGGGTGATGAGACCTTCAAGGTTGTAGAAAGGACCAATGACATTGGGTTCTGCATCGCGTGTGCCGTCAGCCCGGGGAGCAGAAGGACCAGGGTTGAAGTCTAGTCCCAATGACTTCTTGTTTTCCTTGGCCGATGCCTTTGCATGCTGGAAGTTGCGCTTGAAGAGATTATCTTCACGACACCATAGCAATGATGATGGGTCCGCATCTTCAGGCTGAGGTCCACAGACCATACACGGATAGAAACCCTGAGCAATAGCTTCAGCTCTGTTCTTGGGTGGAAGGCCTCGGAAGAGAATATCACCCCAAGGACTTTTGATAGCACTCTTCTCAGCATATTCCTTGGTCACGAATCTGTATTTGTACTACTGTTCTGTCCAATATCTTTGAATCCACTGGATTCGGGTCTTGCGCTAATTATAATCCTCTTCAGGATCTGTCTTGTAAAGCTCTAAGAGGTCATCAGGCAATTCTCTTGATGTTCCCCCACGACGCTGTCTGCCTCCCTTCCTTGTAGATTTCTCTATAGCCATGAACTTTAAACTGAATGGCTTCAACACGTTCAAAGGCTTCAGAGGCTTTCGCTTGCTGGACAAACAGGAACTGGCTTCGGGAGAATTTATATGATGCTGTAAGAATTCTGCAAATGAATGCATACTATGATAACCAAAGGATTCTCCCATGGACATGTACCTATGACAGCATTAAGGTGCGAGGGAAGGGGAAGAGGTCATATGCATTCTCAGAAGATTTTGAAGATAAATCAGTTTAGAAGACATTGACCTCATCATGCGAAGACATTCACTCATAGATAAGGAGTTGGTTCCAGATTTGTACGAATCCAGAGATCAGCACAAGTGAGGAATCTAACTGCTTTGTGAAGCATAAGTGAACATACTAGGCATAATATGAGATGCAGTATGAAGTGAATCCAACATGTGTGAACATAAACTACTTGTGGTAGAAAGTGACGAATCTTTAGGATCAAAGGGGCCGTAAAAAGGAAGTTTTATTTACCACACAAGGAACTGCTAGACGGAGTGGAAGAGGAGGCCGAGCAGTTCGATCGTCCGTGCCCTAACTTGGCGACGGAGGACACCTACGGTGACGGCGGAGAAGTCGATGTCCGCGGTCGGCGTGAAGACGGCGTCGGAGAGGTTGCGGCAGCGTCGCCGGCGTCGTCGAGGGCTAGCGGTGGCGCTAGGGTTCGTGCGAGAGTGGAAGAAGAGATAATGACTGCGGTGAGGCGTGTATTTATAGGGACAGGGGCGGGTCCGTGTTATTACACAGGTGCCCCTGGCGATTCACATCTGAGGAACACGTGGCCATCATGCAGCATGTCGGAGGTTGTTCCACGTCCCACGCATGCCTGGATTGTCGGGTGGTCGTTCCCACTTCTCTGGGTTTCAGGTGAAGGAATGAGCATTGAAAACGGACTTAATGTTTGTCTCTGTATCTTCTGCTGACAAGGACGCAGAGAAGACATTCGGCAGTTTCAATAGAATGCATATGATTTGGAGAGATAGAGTTTGAGATAGAAAGCATAGAGAGGTTAGGGTCCGATCACATTCACTTAGTTCAAAAGATTCAACACGAAGACATAGCTATAAGTGAATGTTGTAGAGGACAGAACACTAGTATATATATAATCAACATAGTGAAGATAATCATGAAGACATTGAGATTGAAGTCAAACCAAATGTGAAGACATAGCAAATGTAACGCCATGAGTGAAACACTTTAAACAGAACCTTTGGTGGTGGCGTTACCCACCGTATTGGAAGTATTAGACCCAGACACAGCGCACAATTATCGTGGCGCTCCGAAGTCAAATCCACATTAATGTATTCACACTTTAGAATGTATGACTTCATTGATTGAAGATATACTTTACTTCATGTGTTGCACATCTAAGCCATCAATATGCATAAGTGTTAGGGTGTGTGCCTGATCACAGGACATTTGAGGATTCCAAGATATTTAGCTCACACCGTAACTTGCAAAATCTCTTCTCATCCAAGGGCTTGGTGAAGATATCTGCCAATTGTTCTTCAGTGTTGACGTGTATGATATCAATATCTTCCTTCACAACATGATCTCTGAGAAAGTGATGACGAATCTCAATGTGCTTTATCTTCGAGTGCTGAGCTGGGTTGTTGGCAATCTTGATGGCGCTTTCGTTGTCGCAGTAGAGTGGCACTTGCTTCAGATGAATTCCATAGTCTTTGAGTGTTTGCTTCATCCACAGAAGCTGAGCGCAACAAGATCCAGCAGCAATGTATTCAGATTCAGCAGTGGAGAGAGATACACAGTTCTGCTTCTTTGAAGACCAACATGCAAGTGATCGTCCCAGAAAATGACATGTGCCTGATGTAGACTTGTGATCAACCTTCTCACCAACATAATCAGCATCCGAGAATCCAACCAGATCAAACTCTGAGCCCTTTGGATACCATAATCCTAGAGTTGGGGTGTGAGCCAAATATCGAAGAATTCACTTCACAGCTAAGTGATGCGATTCCTTTGGTGCCGCTTGGAATCGAGCACACATGCAAACACTAAGCATAATATCTGGCCTAGATGCACATAGATAAAGTAAAGAACCAATCATGGAGCGGTATACCTTTTGATCGAACTCTTTACCATTGTCGTCGGGACCCAGATGATGTTTGGCTAGCATTGGCGTCGTGAAGCCTTTGCAGTCTTGCATACCGAACTTCTTCAGGCAATATTTGAGATACTTCTCTTGAGATATGAAGATGTCGTTGCGTTGCTGTCGTATTTGAATACCGAGGAAGAACTTCAGCTCTCCCATCATGGACATCTAATATTGCTCTTGCATCATATATCCAAACTCTTCACTGTACTTCTGATTGGTGCAGCCGAAGATAATGTCATCCACATATATTTGGCACACAAATAGTTCACCATCATATGTCTTCATGAAGAGAGTGGGGTCGAGGGAACCAGGTATGAAGCCTTTGCTCTTCAGGAAGTATTTGAGTGTGTCGTACCAAGCCCGAGGGGCTTGTTTGAGGCCATACAGTGCCTTGTTGAGCTTGTATACCATGTCAGGATGTTTTGGATCTTCAAAGCCAGGCGGTTGTGCAACATACACTTCTTCTTCAATCTTGCCATTGATAAAAGCGCTCTTCACATCCATTTGATATAGAAGTATGTTATGATGATTTGCATAGGCCAGCAGTATGCGTATGGCGTCAAGTCGAGCCACAGGAGCAAATGTTTCATCGAAGTCAATTCCTTCCACTTGAGTATATCCTTGAGCAACGAGACGAGCTTTGTTTCTGACAACTTGACCATGCTCATCTTGCTTGTTGCGGTATATCCATTTGGTGTCTATTATATTGTGCTTCCGAGGATCAGGACGCTTAACCAGTTCCCATACATTATTCAGCTCAAACTGTTGAAGCTCTTCTTGCATAGCTTGAATCCATTCAGGTTCCATGAAGGCTTCTTCAACTTTCTTGGGTTCTGTTATTGAGACGAATGCGAAGTGCCCACAGAAATTTGCTAGCTGTGTTGCCCTTGAACGAGTGAGCGGACCAGGTGCATTGATGCTATCAATTATTCTCTCAATCTGCACTTCATTGGCAACACGAGGATGTACAGGGCGAAGATTTGCTCTTGTTGATCATTGTCATTGTTAGAGGAATTGTGTTCGGGCTGAGCATTGTCTTCAGGTTGATCAGGTGCGGAGATGATAAGTTCCTCTTCAGGTTGAGCTTCAGAGGGTATGATTTCTCCAGTTCCCATTAGTTTGATTGATTCACTGGATGGAACTTCATCTAGCACATTTGGCAGGTGCTCTCTTTGTGAACCATTAGTCTCATCGAACCGCACATCCACTGTTTCAACCACTTTATAATGAAAGAGATTGAAGACTCTATAGGAGTGCGAATCCTTTCCATATCCAAGCATAAAACCCTCATGTGCTTTTGGTGCAAATTTTGAAGTGTGATGTGGATCCTTGATCTAGCACCTAGCGCCAAATACTCTGAAGTAACTGACATTTGGCTTCTTGCCAGTAAGGAGCTCATAAGATGTCTTGTTCAGAAGCTTGTGAAGATAAACACGATTGATTGTATGGCATGCAGTATCAATGGCTTCAGGCCAGAATTTGCTTGGAGTCTTGTATTCATCAAGCATCGTTCGGGCCATCTCAATGAGTGTTCTGTTCTTGCGTTCGATGATGCCATTCTGCTGTGGTGTGTACGGGGCTGAGAATTCATGTGTGATGCCCAAAGTATCAAGATATGTATCAAGGCCAGTGTTCTTGAATTCAGTGCCATTGTCACTTCTAATGTGCTTTATCTTGGCGCCATAGTTGTTCATTGCTCGATTGGCGAAGCGTCTGAAGACATCCTGCACTTTAGTCTTGTAGAGGATTACGTGCACCCAAGTATATCTAGAATAATCATCAACAATGACAAAGCCATAGAGACAAGCAGTAGTAGTAAGAGTTGAGTAATGAGTGGGACCGGAAAGATCCATGTGGAGCAGTTCGAAGGGTCGAGTTGTTGTCATGATTGTCTTCGAGGGATGTTTGGCCCTCGTCATCTTTCCTGCTTCACAGGCACCGCATAAGTGATCTTTCTTGAACTTGACGCCCTCGATGCCTATGACAAGCTTCTTCTTTGCAAGGGTGTGGAGGTTCCTCATGCCAGCATGCCCTAGCCTCCGATGCCAGAGCCAGCATTCTGAAGCTTTTGCTAGAAGACATACGGCAAGCTGTGGTCCTGCTGAGAAATCTACCACGTACAAATCATCTTTCCGATACCCTTCAAACACTAGAGACTTATCAGATTCCATTAAAACAAGGCAGCGATATTTTCCAAACATTACGATCATGTTCAAATCGCAAAGCATTGAGACAGACATTAAGTTGAAGCCAAGGGATTCAACAAGCATGACTTTATCCATGTGTTGATCCTTTGAGATTGCAACTCTACCTAGACCCAATACCTTACTTTTACCAGTGTCAGCAAATGTGATGTGACTCTTGTCGGATGGACATAAGGTTGAGTCCATAAGAAGGCTTCTTTTGCCAGTCATGTGATTGGTACACCCACTATCAATAATCCATTTTGAAGACGCTGGTGTCGTACCCTACAGTGCAGTTAGGGGGATAGGCTTCACGAAGAGAATTGTGAAGCAAAAACATTTGACGAACCAGTGGGTTATGAAAGCTTAGATCCAGATTAGGACTGATAGGGAGAGTAGCAAGCGATTCAGGAACGAAGTACATAATAAGACCATTCGGGCATTTGATCTTGCGCCCTACAAGATGTTTAAGGTCCCCAGCAATAGCGTCAGACGATTTTGGTTTTCTGCTGGAGACCCTTCCCTGCAAAAGAGAGTTAAGCTTTCTTAGCCACCCACATCTTCAAGGGTGGCTTAGAAGCAATAAGTCTAAGTGCAGCGTCTGAGAACTTTGGCTTTGGAGCCCTAGCAAAAAGTCTTGCAGGCGGACAATAGTACTCATAAGAATAAGCAGAATAGTTCTTGGTCTTATGAACATGGCGGTTTGATGAACCACGCTCATATTCATAGGCCTGAGTATGGTTTCCCTGCAAAACATTTGCGTTAGTGCGACTCAGGTGAGTCCTCTGTCTATATGAAGCCTTTGGACCGTATGAAGCCTGTGGTCTGGGGTTTGTCTTCTTCACCTGTGGTGTCATGATGACATTCACAGGAAGATTCTCCAAACACTTTTTCGGCACCCAGATCTTCTTCATAGGCGGTCCATTCCTGCAGTTAGTACCAATGTACCAGGAAAACACTTCACCATTCTGATTCTTAAACAGTTTATAGTTTGCATCAAAGGATTCATCAATGACAATGGGGTTAGCACAAGTGAAGCCAGATAGAGTGGATGGATCTGCTGAAGGTTCCTTTGCAGCAACCCACGTGGTTTTGGAGTACTACTCAGGTTTCCAGTAAGAGCCATCAGCATTCATTTTCCTTACGAACCCAACACCCTCTTTCCTCAGGTTTCAGTTCAGGATATGCCTTTTGAGGACATCACATAGTGTCTGATGCCCTTTAAGACTTTTGTACATCCCTGTTTCAAGCAATGTCTTCAACCTAGCATTCTCATCAGCAATAGCAGTGGTATCAGCAGAGGGGTTAGTTCCCACATCAACAGTTGAAGATATTGCAACAGTAGCAGCAGTAGAACATTCAGCAACAAAGGTAGCATTATCACGCTCAATGCATTTAAGACATGGTGGTTCAAATTTTTCCTGAGCTGAACTGATCTGTTCGGCGCGAAGCGACTCGTTTTCTTTCTGAAGATCTTCATGAGCCGCTCTCAATTTCTCAAGATCTTGCTTCCTTTGAAGATAATCATAGGAAAGCCTTTCATGAGCTGTTGAGAGCGTTTCATGATGACTTTGAAGTTCCTCATACTTAACGTGAAGATTTTTTATGTCTTCAATTAAGGACTAAGATCGAGTCATTTCAGCGTCTAACAGATCATCGCTTTTTCCTAACAGTTTTTGAATGTGTTCCATGGTTTTCTGTTGTTCAGTTGCAATTTTAGCGAGTGTTTTGAAGCTGGGTTTGGAACCATAATCAGAGTCATCGTCACTAGATGTTTGATAGCGAGTAGTGCGTGTGTTTACCTTAGCACCGCGTGCCATGAAGCAGTAGGTAGGAGTGGAGTAGTCTTTGTCATTTGCACAGGTGTCGGTGATGGAGTCATTGTCTTCAGTGTTGAAGATGGACTTGGCGACGTATGCTGTAGCCAGACTCGCAATGCCAGAATCGGACTCCTCCTCAGACTCCACCTCCGCCTCCTCAGAAGCGGACTCCTCCTCTGAATCCATTTCCTTGCCAACAAACGCACGTGCCTTGCCAGATGAGCTCTTCTTCTGTGATGAAGACTTTGAGGAGGACTTGGAAGAAGACTTTGAGTATTTCTTCTTCTTCTTGTCATCAGAATCATACTCCTTGCTCTTCTTTTTCTTCTTGTTCTCAATGTCCCACTGCGGACACTCAGAGATGTAGTGGCCAGGTTTCTTGCACTTGTGACATGTTTTCTTCTTGTAGTCATGAGTAGAAGCTTCATCATTTCTTGAGCTTGATCGTGAAGACTTTCTGAAGCCTTTCTTCTTGGTGAATTTTTGGAACTTCTTCACAAGCATAGCAAGTTCGTTTCCAATGTCTTCAGGATCATCAGAACTGCTGTCAGATTCTTCTTCAGATGAGGAGACAGCTTTTGCCTTCAAGGCACGAGTTCGCCCATAGTTGGGACCGTAGATATCTCTTTTCTCAGAAAGCTGAAACTCATGTGTATTGAGCCTCTCAAGTATGTCAGACGGATCGAGTGTCTTGAAATCAGGACGTTCTTGAATCATCAGGGCTAGGGTGTCAAACGAACTGTCAAGTGAGCTCAGGAGTGTCTTGGCGACTTCATCCTTGGTGATCTCAGTAGCGCCGAGGGCTTGAAGCTCATTTGTGATGTCAGTGAGTCGATCAAACGTGAGATGGACATTCTCATTATCATTTCTCTTGAAGCGGTTGAAGAGGTTGCGAAGGACACTGATTCTCTGATCTCTCTGGGTTGAGACGCCTTCGTTGACCTTGGAGAGCCAGTCCCAGACTAGCTTAGATGTTTCAAAAGCACTCACGCGGCCATACTGTCCTTTGGTCAGATGACCACAGATGATATTCTTGGCAGTAGAGTCCAGTTGAAAGAACTTCTTGACGTCAGTAGCAGTGACACCTTCTCCAGCCTTGGGAACGCCGTTCTTGACGACATACCATAGGTCGACATCAATGGCTTCAAGATGCATGCGCATCTTATTCTTCCAGTAGGGATATTCAGTTCCATCAAAGACGGGGCACACAGCGGAGACTGTAATTATCCCTGCAGTCGACATAGCTAAAACTCTAGGTGGTTAAACCGAATCACATAGAACAAGGGAGTACCTTGCTCTGATACCAATTGAAAGTGCGTTATATCGACTAGAGGGGGGTGAATAGGCGATTTTTATGAAAGTCTTCAAAATGTGGAAGTTTCGAAGACAAACGATAGAGATAAACCTATTACCATGCAGCGGAAGGTAGACTACACTAGGCAAACCATAGTCAAGTATTCAATGAAGTGAAAGCACAATGACTAATAGCAGCAATGTAGTAAGGATCAGGTAGGAATATATTATGAAGCCAAACAGAACACACAGTCACTAAGTGAAGACAAAAGATAGTGCAATCATACAATGACTTCACCAGGACCAACAGTAAGTGAAGGGAAGGGAAGGATGAAACCAGTGACTCGTTGGAGACAATGATTGTTGGACCAGTTCCAGTTGCTGTGACAACTGTACGTCTGGTTAGGGCGGCTAGGTATTTAAACCTGAGGACACACAGTCCCGGACACCCAGTCCTGAACACGCAGCTCAGGACACCCAGTCCTCACCGTATTCCCCTTGAGCTAAGGTCACACAGACCTCGCCCAATCACTCTGGTAAGTCTTCAAGGTAGACTCCCAAACCTTCACAGACTTCGTTCACCGGCGATCCACAATGTCTCTTGGATGCTCAGAACGCGACGCCTAACCGGCTGGAGGATTCACAGTCCTCAAGTGTAATAAGTCTTCAGATCACATAGACAAGAAGACTTAAGTGATGCCTAACACTCTTTGGCTCTGGGTGGTTAGGGTTTTATCCTCGCAAGGAATTCTCTCTCAAAGGCTTCGAGGTGGGTTGCTCTCAAACGACAAAAGCCATACTCTAACTCTGAGCAGCCAACCGTTTATGGTTGTAGGGGGTGGGCTATTTATAGTCACTAGGCAACCCGACCTGATTTGTCCGAAATGACCCTGGGTCACTAAGGAACTGACACGTGTTCCAACGGTCAGATTTCAAACACACACGGCAACTTTACTTGTACTACAAGCAAAGCTGACTTGTCCGACTCTGGACAAGATTCGCTCTCATAGTCTTCACTCGAAGACATAGGTTTTGGTTAAGCATCACTTCAGTCATTCTGAATGGTTCTCTTGGACCCCACTTAACAGTACGGTGGTTCCTATGACTCAACAAAGAAGAAAAAGAACTACGAAAGACCTAAGTCTTCGAGCTCCATAGGCTTCATGCGATGTCTTCTCTTGTCATAGTCTTCAATGTGAATATCTTCATATACCACCTTTAACATCAATGTCTTCATACATTTTTAGGGGTCATCTCTGGTAGGAAAACGAAATCAATGAGGGACTTCTACCTATGTTATCCTGCAATTCTCACAAGCACATTAGTCCCTCAACTAGGTTTGTCGTCAATACTCCAAAACCAACTAGGGGTGGCACTAGATGCACTTACATTTAGACATTGACCTAGGTAGTTTTTTTCTGGACTTCATAAAAAAGCATATATGTTTTTCCTGTAATATCTAGTAGAAGAACTAATTTCTATGTCTAACAGATGGACAGGACTTGGATAACTTCTGCTCGAAGATTCTCCGCTGCATATGTCGAGGGGGTTGAAAACTTCATGAACTTTATCAGAGCTGAGTATGGTGGTCCGAAATCAGATGTGCTCTGCCCGTGTAGCAGTTGTATGAATTCAGTTACAAGACCCCAGTCAACTGTGCAAAATCATCTACACTTGTATGGGATGTCGGTCACATATACTAGGTGGGTTCCTCATGGTGAAGCTGTGAACGTCAATGTTATTGACTACGTGGAAGCAGCAAATCACCATCTTGATCTGCCTGATGCTCAGGTGGAATAGGAGGAGGAGGTGGTGGTGGCGGAGCCAGTGAGTTTGACCAACATTGAAACAATGCTACGAAATGCTCGTGCATTCCGTGAACTTCCACCTGCAGAAGAAAAACAGTGGGCCCGCATGTTGGAACAATGCAACGTTGCTGTCACCCCAGGAAATAAGCTGTCAGTATTCTCAGCTATGGTCACCTTTCTTCAGGTGAAGACATCTGAGCGGATGACCAACAAATCATTCGATGCGATGTTGGCTGCTTTCCGCGAATCTTTCCCAGATGCGTCTGAGCTGCCACACACCTACAGTAAAATGAAGAATTTCCTTCATGCAGTTGGAATTGGATATGATATGATCCATGTTTGTAAGAATAATTGTGTTCTGTTTCGGAAGGATTATGCCAACTTAAGTGAATGCCCGAAATGCAAATCATCAAGATGGAAAGATTGCGATGCTGTGAAGAGGATTCCTCATAATTTTCTGAGACATTTTCCAATTACACCAAGATTGCAGAGGTTGTTTCATGATGCTGAAACAAGAGAGGATGTACTGTGGCATTCTAGGAACCAGGAGTACAGAGATCAGAATGTAATGAGCCATCCATCTCATGGTAGTGAGTGGAAAAGCTTCAATGATAAACACAAAGAGTTTGCTGCTGACCCGAGAAACATTAGACTTGGCTTAGCTTCAGATGGATTTAACCCATTTGGCCACCAGAGCACCACATATAGCATGTGGCCAGTGCTTGTTATCCCTTACAACATGCCTCCAAATGTCTGCACCAAAGAATCAAACTACATGATGGCCTTGCTCATCCCAGGTCCAAAAAGTCCTGGAAAGGATTTTGATTTGTTCATGGAGCCTCTTGTGGAGGAACTTCAACAGCTATGGAAGGGTGTTCTCACTCGATACCTATATAACAGCCCACCAGCTGATTTCTTTCTGCGTGCTGTTATAATTTGGTGCATCCATGATTATCCGGCTTTGGGCACTATGTCAGGGCGAACGACACATGGTTACAATGCATGTGTTCGCTGTGACAAGAATCCGCTATCATACGCAATACTTAGCAAGATCTGTTACATTGGACACCACCGTTTCCTTGCCGAGGACAAGCCGCTTCCTAGAAAATACCGAAGACATGTGTTCAATACAAAGCATGAAAACCGTGATGCGCCAAAGAGGCTCACCGCCGATGAGTTGCAAGTGGAATTAGAGAAGGTCAGGCATATTACACCAGGAAACCATCCTGATAATAGTAGCGGGAAAAGGAAGCGTGGCAGGGCAGAAGAGAAATTATTGTTTACCCGTAGGTCCACTTTATGGGACTTGGAGTATTGGAAAGATTTGGATCTGCGGCATAATATTGATGTGATGCACATCGAGAAAAATATATGTGACAACATTATCGGCACACTTCTTAATATTGAAGGCAAGATGAAAGATACCATAAAATCTAGGATTGATTTGACACACTTGGGTATCAGACAGGATTTGCAGGTGCAAGATGAAGGTAAACCACGGGATATGGCACCAGCTGTGTATGTCTTGGACAAGGTAAAAAGAAAAGAATTCTGCGAGGTCCTGTCACGTGTGAGATTCCCACATGGATTTGCTTCCAACCCTGAAAGGAGAGTCAGTGCAGATGGAAACAAGGTACAAGGGTTGAAAACTCATGACTGTCACGTCCTACTTCACAGGGTTTTACCTGTTATCCTTAGAGGATTGTGCCGCCCTGACTTATACAGAGCAGTTGCAGAGTTGGGACAATTCTTCAGGGAACTCTACAGTAGGAATATCAGGATAGATGCTTTGGAGCGTCTTAGAGACAAGATACCAACTATCCTATGCGACCTTGAGAAGATATATCCTCCAGCCTTCTTTGATGTGATGGTGCATTTGGTTGTTCATCTACCTGATGAGGCACTACTTAGAGGTCCAGTACAGTATGGCTGGATGTACCCTATTGAAAGCGGCTAGGCACTTTCAAGGGCTATGTTAGGAACAGAGCTAGACCCGAGGGTTCCATTACAGAGGCCTACATTGCTACAGAAGCGTTGACATTCTGCTTAAAATACATTGAAACAGCTGATCAACTTAGCAAAGAGGTGGGTGAAGACAATCCCAGGCTCAATATTTTCGATTATTCTGTTCGAGTTACAAGGAAGAGTCGACCCAGGGGAAAAACCTAAAGATTTGGACAAAATGGTTTGGTATGTGTTGAATAACTGTCCTGAGATACTACCTTATATCAAGTAAGTGCAGTACTGCAGCTTATACATCATAATCTACCAAACTTGTAGCACATTCTTATATATTTAGATGTTTGACGCGATCACTATGTTGTGCAGCATCTACAAAGAGGTGTTACTGCCGCAAAATCCAAGAAACATTGACAAACTGGTTATGGCAGGATTTGCGAAATGGTTCAAGAACCATGTAAGCTTTTGAAGTGCACTGTCAGTTTTTTTAATATATTGAGTACATAAGATGACGAGCTTGTCTATTTTCTAACCATAGGTTAAGAAGATGCGGGAGGATGGGCAGGTAGTTGATGATGCCCTTTACTCACTAGCAATGGGTCCTGATACTCGGGTAAGACATTATGAATCTTGCGTTGTTGGAGATGTGCGCTACAACACCCTTGCATGAGACGAAGGTAGGAAGACACAAAACAGTGTCATCATGAGCACGGATACGTATGACAAAGAGACAACTGAAATGTATGCTAACATAACATACATTGTTCAGTTGCAGTATATCTCCAGTTTCGAGGATCATCGGTGTGTGGTTCTATTGTGCTGTCATTGGTATAACCTGTTTTCCAGGATTGCAAAACCCAGAGCTGATGATTATTTCAAATCCATCAATGTCAAGGCGGCATACCAGACCAACGAGCCTTTTATTTTGGCAAATCAAGCAACACATATATTTTTCTTGGAAGACACATTTGCACGTAGCGATGACTGGAGAGTATTGCAAAGGTTTGAGCAGAGGAATTAGTTTAATGAAGTTGCACAACAAGATGATGCTTACAATGCTCCTAATGTACAAGATAACACAAATGTTCCTAATATCTTTGAGAACCATCACGTCAATGAAGCCGGCGAAAAGATTGCTTGTCGTGCTGTGGACATACAAGAGTTGATCAAGAAGAAGCAAACGTTCAAGGACGTTGAGGACGACGAAGAAGATGACACCATGGGGAATTACGATTCAGACTGATACAAATGGCGAAGATGTTGACGCTGCTGCTACGGATGATGATTACATTGCTTTTGTCGTATTTGCCTGTCAGAAGACGTTTTTTATCTACTATGTGAAATTGTGTTTGCTATGACAATTGAAACCTGATGAACATGTTGTTTAGTATTTTGTTGTGAGAACATCACTTGTTATGTATGCTAATTTGTGTTTGATGATTGTATGACAACTAAAACATGAAGACATTGTTGTTTAGTTGTACTCATATTTGGTTGTGAAACTTGAATTTGATGACATAGTTTGCTGTTGGACTGCAATTTGCTCGACGTCTTCGAATGAGAACAAAGCTGACCCGACAGGGCCTCTGCTATTGATTTATTTATATGAGCAAAAGGTGATACCCCCTGATTTCCGTTAATAGAAATCATTAGATGTTCAAAACACTACACCCAGCCTGCTACACAGGTTTCATTCATTACTAGTTTCAGCAAAGTGCTCATGTCGTAGCCACTGAATACATCACGAGTGCTACATACACTGCAAATAAAGAGACAATCATCCTACAGAGCACATCGATTTTTCCCATTATCTTCACAAGCTCTTTCATCTCCTCATTGCTGTCAAGGCCGCTCAGCAGCTATTGCTTGGCCATGATCAGAGGAACTGCATCTTTAACCTTTTGCTCTGCATCTTCCTCTTCCGCCGTTCCTTCAGTTACTTGTCCAACACCCCAACCTGCTGGTATTGGGATTCCTCGGCTAACCAAATAATCAGCGTAGTTGCATTCCCCCACATCAGCAACTTCCCAGAAATACAAATCACACGAATCTTCCCTTTTCTGCACGAATCAAATTGGTAGATCATCAACCAAACTATTAAAAAAATCAGCAAGTGAAAGCAGCAGAACAACACTTAAACATATTATTACCCCATGATTCGGGCATTTTAGAAGACTCGACCAGGGTTGCGGATTATGGTTGAGATGCGACAGATGACTCTGCGTGATTTGCAGCAGTGGCACCACACCAACAACAGCGGGTTGCGATGAGCAATCGGCTGCGGTGCGCGTGCCGACGAGGGTGTGATGAGACCCACAGGCGATGGTACGGGTTGCGACTTGGCGCATATCTGGTTGTTGCCTGTTGAAGAGCAGGTGGACGAGCAGCCAGTGGACATGGTTGCTGCGGCCAGAGCTTCTGATGCTAGGCAGAGTAAGTAGAGAAGAGGAGAAGCGAACGTTGGATATGTCAGTTTCATTACTTGTAGAGTAGCATAGCACCATATATAGTCATAGTCTAGGTTTGGATTCGAACCAGCTACAGGAGCACGTCTTTCTTTTTTCTAAAAATCAGCAACGTCTCTTTGCTGGTACACTAGCTTGTTCTGTACGCCTTCCCAAGTCTTTGATTTTCTTTCCCTTTTTTGCGAGGACCTGGCAGCTGGGAACCACCGGAAGGGCCTCTGTATTTCGTGAAAAAAACATTCCCCCCACTGACATGTCTGACCCACCAGCAATATCTTCGCACGCAAGGAAGTGCCTCCTTATTACGCACAAAAAAATGAATACCCCCTGCTAGCTGGGACCCACCATAGTGGGAAGATGACTAGTGGGCCAACAAAGTTGACGGGGATGGAGGGCTTTGTCAACTTAGTCATTATGAACGATTCTAGCTCCAGTGACCGTACGATGTCTGAGGGAGTCCTAGATTAGGGGGTGTCCGGATAGCCGGACTATACCTTCGGCCGGACTCCTGGACTATGAAGATACAAGATTGAAGACTTCGTCCCGTGTCTGGAAGGGACTTTCCTTGGCGTGGAAGGCAAGCTTGGCGATACGGATATGTAGATCTCCTACCATTGTAACCGACTCTGTGTAACCCTAGCCATCTTCGGTGTCTATATAAACCGGAGAGTTTTAGTCCATAGGACGAACAATAATCATACCATAGGCTAGCTTCTAGGGTTTAGCCTCTCTGATCTCGTGGTAGATCTACTCTTGTGCTATCCATATCATCAATATTAATCAGGCAGGACGTAGGGTTTTACCTCCATCAAGAGGGCCCGATCCTGGGTAAAACATCGTGTCCCCTAGACGCACAGTTCGGGACCCCCTACCTGAGATCCGCCGGTTTTGACACCGACATTGGTGCTTTCATTGAGAGTTCCTCTGTGCCGTCACCATCAGGAAGGATGCCTCATCCCGTCTTTAAAGACGGCACCGTTGCTAAGGGAGCTTTGGCTGTCGGCCAGACTCTCAGGCTAGGTGGTTTCCTTATGACCACCCGTTCGGCTACTGCGCCGACGATGACCTCTCGGGTCATCAAAAGCAATCTTCACGTCAGCTCGGAATTCGCCGAGCAGCTAGATCCAATGGAGCTCTCTTCCGTAAACGAGCTCTTGGATCGCTTCACTGCCCTCGGAGTCACTACGGATTATGACCAGATTGGGTCTAAACCCAATCTGAGAGAGATTAACTCCCCCAGGTCACCCATCACGTTGCCGTGGTAGAGGGACAGTGCGGCGACCCTTCATCTATCTTAAGGACTAGATATGTCCGGATTCCCGATCCCTCCAAGTCGGATACCCGTGGAGGGGAGGACATCACTCAAGACCTGAACTTAAAGTCAGGTGACGGGCTAGATTCATTGGACAGCTTCCAAGAATCCAAACTTCCGAGTTTGGAAACTCCTTGGCCCCTAGGTCTCAGATTGGGTGAGGTTTCGGATTTGATTCCGCCCACCCACCCGTACATAAGCGATCTATCCCAAATTAGGCAAGAGCCCGAAGAAACAGTACATCATTACTGGGCCAGATTCCTCTTGGTTATGAACAGGATAAAGGACTGCCGCGAGGAAGACGCAATTTCATTCTTCTGCAATAATTGCACGGACAAGGGAATCCTCAACGCCATAAGTCGCCGTGATATTACACGCTTTGCTGACTTGGCGTCCATAGTACAAAAGTACTGTGCAATGGAAAGCGCCTGGAAAACCGAAACAAAATTTTGGGACAATCCGGCCTTGAATACAAACCCGATCCGAAATAAAAGGGTGCATCATCGTCAGACACCCGGGTTCAATACCAAAAAGAAAAAGCCCTCTACAGGGCACATAACTGTACTAGAAGGATGGCTTGATGGACCCTATAAAATTCACAGTGCAGAGGGCGCCACACCAACTCACAGCCTTAGAGCATGTTGGATACTCCGGCAGGTGGCAAAAAATGGCGAAGATCTTCTAATTCCAGAAGCCACAGAATGCCACCCTAGAGAAACCAGTACGGTATTAACAGTCTTCGAGACTTTCACATCAAATAATATGCGAAAAAGAACACTCCGCGGCCTTGCCGAAGTCTACCAAGTAGCAACAATAAACCCATGGAGTGACACGACTATTACATTTAACGCCAGTGATGAACCTAAATTCCGAACAGCCCGAGCACCAGCCGCATTGGTCCTTAGTCCAATAGTTGGTGGCTTTCGTCTTACCAAGGTACTCATGGATGGCGGCAGCGGATTGAACCTCATTTATGAGGAAACCCTTCAAAAAATGGAAATAGACTGGAACCGCATTGAGCGAAGCAGCACAACCTTTAGAGGAATAATCCCCAGTCGGGAAGCACGCTGTACAGAAAAAATCACACTAGATGTGGTGTTCGGCACGCCAGATAATTACAGGTCCTAAGAGGTCACGTTCCAGGTGGCCCCGTTCAGTAGCGGATATCACGCTCTGCTAGGGAGGGAAGCGTTTACAGTCTTCCAAGAAATACCCCATTACGGGTACATGAAGCTCAAGATGCCCGGGCCTAACGGAATCATCACTCTCGTTAGTGATCCGGACATAGCACTCCGCGCTGAAAACAAGACAGCCGCACTGGCCCTCGAGGCGCTATCCGAAGCCCTAGCGGCTGAGGAACTGATTGCGTTGCGCTCCACAGTGAATAGGGACGATGTGATACTCGATAAAAGATCCAACTCCACCTCCTTTAAACCGGTGGACGAAATAGTCAAATTCCAGGTCCATCCAACGGACCCCAATCAAACAGCTTCCATCGGGGCACAGTTAAACCCTGATGTAGACGCCGCACTGCAAGAGTTCCTACGAGAGAACTGGGACATTTTCGCCTGGCACCCTTCAGACATGCCAGGAATCCCACGCAGGCTGGCCGAACACAGCTTAAATATCCTAAAAGGATTCAAGCCAGTCAAACAGGCTCTTCGGCGTTTTTCCGAACCTAAGAGACAGGCCATGGGAGAGGAACTAGCCAAGCTATTGGAGGCCGGATTCATCAAAGATATAAAACATCTGGACTGGCTAGCAAACCTGGTGATGGTACCAAAGAAGGACAAATCCTGGCCCCTGTGCGTTGATTTCAAAGACCTTAACAAGGCTTGCCCAAAGGATCCCTTCCCTCTCCCCCTCATCGATCAAATTATCGACGCTACCGCAGGACACGATTTGTTGTGTTTCCTCGACGCATACTCTGGCTACCATCAAATAATGATGGTAGAGTCAGACCAAGCCGCAACGGCATTCATCACACCATACGACACATTCTGCTTCAACACAATGCCCTTCGGGCTCAAAAACGCCGACGCAACATATCAGCGCATGATTCAGACATGTCTGGCAAACCAGATCGGCAAAATAGTGGAGGCATACGTAGATGATGTGGTCGTTAAAACAAGACATGACGAATCTCTAGTAGACAACTTGAGGCTAACATTTGATAACCTCCGAACATACGACATCAAGCTCAACCCGAAAAAATGCGTTTTCGGCGTTCTAGCCAGAAAGCTCTTGGGCTTCATTGTATCCGGTAGAGGAATTGAAGCAAATCTAGCCAAGATCTAAGCTTTGTCACAATTGGATATCCCGAAGGACCTCAAACAAATACAAAAATTAACGGGATGCGTGGCGGCTCTAAGCTGCTTCATCTCCCGCTTAGGAGAAAAGGCCCTACCCCTTTACTGCCTCCTTCAGCGCACCAAACACTTCGAGTGGATGGATGCAGCCACGGCCGGACTCGACGAAATAAAATCCATCTTGGCAACAAACCCAGTCCTGGACGTGCCAAACATTGGCGAACCAATGCTATTATACATTGCAGCAACCCATCAGGTCGTAAGCGCAGTGCTCGTCGTCGAACGAGAAACGGACAGACACAAATTCCCCCTTCAAAAGACGGTCTATTATGTGTCCACTGTCCTTACTCCGTGCAAGTCATGGTACCCACATTATCAAAAGATTGCGTACGCGGTATTTATGGCATCCCGGAAGCTGCGACACTACTTTCAAGAGTGTTCAGTAACAGTAGCCTCGGAAGTGCCACTTAATGATATTATAAACAACCGCGACGCGACGGGCCGGATTGTAAAATGGGCCATTGAGCTCCTCCCGTTCGACATAACTTACAAGCCACGGCGAGCTATCAAGTCGCAAGTTTTGGCCGACTTCATCGCAGAATGGACGGAGGCCGAACTCCCTAAAGAGTATGGCACATATTCAAACTAGGTCATGCACTTCGACGGCTCCAAAATGTTGGCCTGTCTAGGGGCTGGCGTCGTTTTGACGTCCCCCACAGGAGACACAGTTCAATATGTACTCCAGATAATGTACACAGACTCCAACAACGCAGCCGAATATGAGGCCCTTTTACATGGTCTCCAGATGGCAGTATCCATGGGCATTCAACGCCTAGAGGTGCGCAGGGACTCGAACCTCGCAATATCCCAAATAAATGGAGACTTTGATGCCAAGGATCCGAAAATGGCATCTTATCGCAACGCCGTCCTAAAAATGTCAGCTCGGTTCGAAGGCCTCAAATTTCACCATACAGCCCGAGAAAATAATCAGGCGGCAGATGTCCTGGCACGCATCGGCGCAAAATGCGATGTAGTCCCCCCCAACATCTTCTTGGAAAGGCTGTTCAAGCCGTCCGTAGTATGGGAAGGGGAACATGGCAATAATAGCCCGGACCCAACCGCACTGCCCGACACCGAACACTCTGACATAATTGTAGGCTCTGCCAATGAAATAACACCTTCAGCCCATGTAATAATGGCCGTCATCGCCCCATGGACAGAACTATTCCTCGCCTACCTTACCAGGCAGGAACTCCCTGAGGACCAAAATGAGGCATGCTGCATAGTGCGGCGATCTAAAGCCTATAAAGTACATGAGGGAGAGGTTTATAAGAAAAGCACTACCGGAGTCCTTCAAAGGTGCATCTCCGAAGAGGAAGGGCGGAACCTCCTAGCTGAAATTCATGCCGGACTCGGTGGACATCACGCTGCAGCTCGGTCCCTTGTAAGCAAGGCCTTCCGTACAGACTTTTATTGGCCAACGGCCTGGGCAGACGCCCAAGACTTAGTCCAACGATGCGTCAGTTGCCTGCTTTTTGCAAACCAAAGCCATATGCCACCCACCGCCCTCCAAACTATCCCCATCACCTGGCCCTTCGCGGTCTGGGGGCTTGACATGGTTGGACCCCTTAAAGGCGGAACTGTTGGTGGGAACGACACCTATGGGATCACAAGAATCCCTACTACGGTTGCGGGGCGCGGGGTTGTGAGAAGAGCGGATCAAACAGATAGCACACGGTTCGTTTATCCAGGTTCGGGCCGCGAGGATGCGTAAAACCCTACTCCTACTTTGATGGATTGTATATCTGCGTTCTTGAGCTAGCTATGGGGCGTGAGGAGCTCCAAAAAGCCGAATTCTCCTCCTGGTCGCCTCGGGACTCCTTTTATAGGAAAGGGGTTGCCACAGTGGCACACAGGAGGTGGAAAGGGTACTGTGATGTGAGGTTATCCCTTGCATTACATGACAAGGCACATTTAATGCGTCTTGCCCAGGTGTCCCTGCTTTATCGGGGACGGGGGAGAGCCCTGTCTCGTCTGTCGCCGCTCCCTCCCGTGCCGACACGCGCCCTGGCCAGCAGTGCCCGCGGTGCCATGTAGGCAGGCAGGCAGCTGAGGTGGCGCAGTGGTGGGTCTCCACGAAGATCCGCATGCCGCCACGCAGGTGCCTGCCCAGCTGGTTGGGTCGGCGGCTGCATGCGAACGGTGGTGGAGGTTTGATTGGCGTGGGCCTGTTGGTGGCCCTACGGGTGTTCTTGGAAAGGGCCTTGCCGGGGCCCCGGCAAGGGTCTTGCCGTGGCGCCTGCTGTCATCCCCGGCAAGGCTCTTGCCGGGGGCCTTGTGGTCCTCCTTGGCTGGGATCCCGCCAAGGATCATCATCTTCTAAAGGGTGTATCTGATCTTGAATGTCTTCACAAAGATCTGCATGCCACCACAGGGATGTCTCCCGAATCCTTGCCCCATGGGGGCAGTGGACTCAAGGGTGACTTACTCCGTAGGTGTGGGGCGAGCTGCCACGACAAGGGTCTTGCCGGGTTTGCTAAAACCGCCTCCCGGCAAGGATCTTGTCGGGGGGGTCCGCTTCGTCCCCTTTTCTCTTTGTGGTCTTGGTCTTGGCGTTGTTCTGCTTCTTCTGAGCTTCGGCCTTACCTTGGCTCACCTCCCTTGCCTTGCTCAGTGTGGTGGTGCCCATGGCTCAGACTGCCAGTGCACATTTATAGGGGTACAAAAAGTGTACCCCTCTTTTTGTACACGGATAGGAGCCCCCGGGCCTGGGCCACACGTAAGCGCAATCGCGTCGTTGGGCTAGGCCCAAAAACGGTTCGCGGGCAGGCGGGGCGGTTTTTACCGCGGTAAGTTTCTTCGTGCGCTGTGCTTCCCACGCTTCCCGTGCGTGGCGCGGTGTGGGGAGGCGTGTGTGACATGGGCAACATGCATGGGGCTGAGCCCTGCATGCATGCATCACGTCGTAGTAAAGGGGGCGGTTCGCGCCCCCCTCCCCATAAACGGAGGGAGGCATGGAGGCGCGGCCCATTTACTGAACGGGGCCGAGGTGTGGTCTTCAAGGCGTCCACTCCCTACGATCACGGGGTGGGGAGAGGTCGCCTCACCCGTCGCCTCGGTCCTGCATGCCTGCCACGTGGCTCTCGTGCGCTTGGGGTGGCGAACAATGGAGGCGGGAAACCGGGCCGCCGTGGGCTGGGGCGGCGGGTCGGTCCCAGTTCCCTGCGCCTTCCGCGTCTTGATTGGCTGAGCGGGGCTGCCGAGCCCCCACCCCGTTCCTTTATAAAGAGAGGGAGGGGGGATGGCGTCCCGCATTCCTTCATCTCCTCCTTCCTTCGGCTTCTGCTCTCCTCTTCCATCCGCCATGGAGAGAGGGAATCCTGGTCCTTCAACGGCGGCGGCGAGGGTCGCCGCTCGACAACGCGTCCCTCCTTCTCCTGCACTCGCGGTGGCAGAGCTAGCTGCGAGGGGAAGGAGGAGGGGGCGAGGCCGTGGGCGAGGCCGAGGCGCTTGGGGAAGAGGAGGACGGGGCGGCACGCCGGCCTCGCCTCCGCCAGCAGTTCCTCCCCCCATGGAGGGCCACGTTGGGGATGACCCTTGCGAGTTCTTCGTCAGGATGCGCCGGCCGCCTCGCCGTCGCCTTCGTCTCCTGACTCCATTCGCGCGGGAGATGGAGCTGGATCCGCCGGAGTCGTTGTGGCTGCACATGAGGGGCTGCGGGATCAGTGCCCCGCAGGCCCGCATCGACTTCCCTGCCCCTCATGTGATGTATCTCCGTCGGGGATGGAAGACATTTGCCCATATCCACCGCTTGACGGAGGGGCTCACTCTCCTTTTTAAGCTGATGGAGGGTGGCTTTCTCTCCGTCAAGGTCTTCGGGTGCTTTGGGACCCATGCAAGGTGCTGCGTGGAGAGCTCCTCTGATAGTGAAGACTCCTCCTCGGGCGGGAGTGACAAGGAGGACAGCGGCAGCGATGACGAGGGTAGTAGGCGGCAGGATGACGGGTCCGATTAGGTGTCGGGTGCGCTCCGTGCGGCACCGGCGACCCCATCATCCGCGTCGCTGGCTCCCTGAACTTCTCGGGGTCGTCTCCTTGGGCGGCTGGTGTTGGGAGGCTGCAGAAGAGGAAGAGGGCGGGCGGCAAGGCCGTCAAGTCGGAGTACGCGGGCACCGACGCCTTCGACGCGTGCTGACGTCCTGCCGCCTCGTCTTCGAGCTCTGCTTCCAGCGCCGCCATCACCATCCAGCCTTTGGACGGCCACCAAGATGTTCTCTTGGTGTCTTCTGCCACCCATAGCTCGCCTAGGCGCTCCTTTTGTCTCTTTCGCCTCCTTGACCTGCCTCCTGAGGAGAGGGACAAGAAAGGGATTATAGGCACCTTATCTCTTTTTAGTTTGTAAGCCTTCGGGCCTTTGTTGAATTTAAAACTTGTAATCCCATCATTCATGTTTTTCATTCCCTATGGACTGTACCTGAGTGGAATGTTTTTAATGAAAAAGGGATGCTTGCCGGGTCATTTGTTTGCGGGTGGAACCCACGACAAGGAGTAAATCCTTGATATCTTCAAGATAAACATTTCCTTGCCCGGCAACAGGCCTTGCCGTCTCCCCACTTCGCTCGACCTTCCTCACGCCTTTGGCGGAGGCAGGGATGAGGCGAGTTCTGGCTCCTTGTTTCATCCTTTCGCTGCCGCGACTACGACCAAACTTGGCCCCAGGAACGAGCCCTAGGGCCTAGAGTTATGGGAGCACGGTAGCTTAGGGGAAAACGAGGTTTCACATACCTCAGTCCATAATGGAATGCATGATAAGGGATGAAGAGCTTATCTGAAGACGCAGCCCCCAGCAACCCTGGTTCACCATGGGTGAATCTTTGCTCTTGCAGCCCCCGACAATGCTGGCTTGCCGGGGGCTAGATGCTGGTCTGTTCATCTTCTTTTCCTCCCCAAGTGGTTCGGCATGGATATCCGTGTGTCCTGTGAACCAAAGAAGACAAAAGAAAGACAAAGAGACGCACACTCGACCTCTAAGCTAGGGGTTAGTCACCGCTAAGCACTATCAACCCTAACCAAGGACGAGACTCGACCTAGCATGCATGCTATAACTTAGGGCGCCAGCGCTTCATTTATTTATGCTCAGGGTCTGCGCCTGGCTTCGTACAAAGGGTTACATGCATCATCGGCAATGCTTGTACAAAAAGTGGCTTGCCGATTGAACGCGCCAAAGTACAAAGGGTCTACGCCTCGGTCCACTTTGGCATCAACTTGTTGGAATTCTTGGCCGATTGAACATGCCAAAGGACAAGGTCGCCTTCCTCAAGGCTTCGGGCATGAACCTTACGGCTATGGTAGCGGCGCAAGGCTTGCTGGTAGCGTGTTGCTCTCACAGCCGCCCGAAGACGATCTTCCTCAAGGAGCATTGCGTCATCTTGCCGCAGTTGCTCTTGCTCAAGCTCATCATAAGCGAGCACTCAAGGTGACCCGTATATGAGTTCAGTGGGGAGAACTGCTTCTGCCCCGTATACTAGGGCAAAGGGTGTCTGGCCGGTGGCTCGATTTGGCGTCGTCCTGATCGACCAAAGAACCGTCGGCAACTCATCAATCCAGCACCTTCCACTCTTGTGCAGCCTGTCAAAGGTCTTGGTCCTTAAGCCTCGCAGTACTTCAGCGTTTGCCCTCTCAGCTTGACCATTGCTTCGTGGGTGTGCAACAGAAGCGAAACAAACTTTGCTGCCAAGGTCTTGGATATATTGCATGAAGGTGCGGCTTGTGAACTGTGTGCCGTTGTCGGTGATGACCCTGTTGGGTACACCAAAACGGCACACTTGTCCCTTGAAGAACTTGACGGCTGACTGAGCTGTGACCTTCCTCCTGCCTCCACCTCCGGCCACTTTGTGAACTTGTCGATTGCAACGTACAAGTACTCAAAGCCCCCGGCAGCGCGGGGGAAAGGGCCCAGTATGTCGAGCCCCTAGACCGAGAAGGGCCAGGAGAGAGGAATGGTTTGAAGGGCTTGAGCTGGCTGATGAAGCTTCTTTGAATGGAACTGACACGCTTCACACCTGGTGACTAGTGTCGTCGCATCCTAGAGGACGGTGGGCCAAAAGAAGCCTTGCCGAAATGCCTTGTCGGCAAGGGCCCTTGACCCGATATGGGATCCACATATGCCTCCGTGTATCTCCGCCAACAGCTCCAGTCCTTCCTCCCGAGGGATACACTTCAATTTCACACTGTTCGACCTCTTTCTATACAGGACGTCATCGACGAACTTGTACATGGTAGAGCGACGGGCTACTTTTTCCGCTTCTTCCTGCTCTTCAGGAAGCTCCCCTGTTTGGAGGAATCGGACGGTATGCTGTGCCCACGCTGGAGCCTGGGGCTCGACGGCGAGGACTAAAGGCATTTCCTCCGCTATGGGAGCGGCTGTCTCGACGGCAAGAGCTTGATGCTCCGCCGGAGCTAGCCGTCCCGTGGCGGGTTCAGTGTCCTCGGAAACATCCTTGCCGGCGGCTGCGGGGAGCTCGGCGGGAAAGTACTTGCCGGGTCCTGATCTCCTCCTCTTGTTCTGCTCTGTTGATGGATCAACGGATGGTTGAGTTAGCTGGAGCACAAAGGTACCTGGTTCCACAGGTAGCTTGAGGGCAGCGCGTTTTGACAGGTAATCGGCGATATCGTTCTCCGCTCAGGGAACGTATTCAGCATGTATACCGTCGAAACGCTCTTCCAGCTTTCTCACTTCATTGACGTAGGCCTTCATCAACGGGCTCTGGTAGTCCTTGTTGACTTGCTTGACGACGAGCTGCGAGTCTCCCCTGACGATCAGCTTCTTGATTCCGAGGTCCACCGCGATCCTAAGACCGGCAAGCAGCCCTTCGTACTCTGCCGTATTGTTTGTTGACACCTCCCTGGGGAAGTGCATCTGGATCACGTACTTGAGGTGCTCTCCGGTGGGCGCGACAAGCAGTACGCCAGCCCCGGCGCCGTGTAAGGAGAAAGCTCCATCAAAGTACATGATCCAACTGCAACTTGCCTCCTTGCCGGGGAGAGCAGTCTCTTGGGCTTCTTCGTCATGCGTTGCGGTCCACTCTGCAATGAACTCCGCCGGGACTCGGCTCTGAATCGTCGAAGTACTTTCAAACTTGAGGCCAAAGCTGGATAGCTCCAGTGCCCATTCCACAATTCTTCCCGTTGCATCTGGATTGTGCAATATCCATTGTAGAGGGAGGCGAGTGACGACAGTGATTTCGTGTGCCTGGAAGTAGTGACGCAGCTTCCTCGAGGCCATAAGAAGGCCGAAGAGCAGTTTTTGCACGCCGGAGTACCTTGATCTAGCTCCCTATAGGAGGGAACTAACAAAGTAGACCGGGTGCTGCATCATTTTCTTCTTCGGCGGCACTTCAACTGGCTGTGTCGTCTCTGCATTGGTGGTGTCGGGCCCTGTCGCTGCCATTACCTCGTCGTCAACCTCTCTATGCGCCACTAGTGCGGCGCGGACCACCTGGTTCGTTGCCGCCAGGTAGAGCAACAACAGCTCCTGTGGCCTAGGCGCAACTAGTATTGGCGCGCAGGAGAGGTACTTCTTCAAATCTTGCAATGCTGCTTCGGCTTCTGGCGTCCACTCCATCGGGCCCGCCTTTTTCAGGATCTTGAAAAAGGAAGGGCGCGCTCGTTAGACTTGGAAATGAATCTGCCCATGGCGGCGACGCAACCAGCAAGCCGACGCACATCCTTGATTCGCTTGGGTGCTTCAATCTGCTCTATAGCTTTGATCTTGTCCGGATTGGCCTCTATCCCACGCTGTGACACAAAGAACCCGAGAAGCTTGCCGATGGGACGCCAAAGACGCACTTCTCAGGGTTCAGCTTGAGATTGATCTTGCGCAGGTTTGCAAATGTTTCTTGCAAATCCGGTATGAGGGTTGCCCTGTCCTTGGTTTTGACCACTATGTCATCCATATAAGCTTCCATATTTCTATGGAGCTGGGGTTCAAAACCAATCTAGACCGCCCTTGCAAACGTTGAACCAGCACTCTTCAGCCCGAAAGGCATCCGCATGAAACAATACGTACCACATGGGGTGATGAATGATGTTTTCTCTTCGTCTTCTCTTGTCATGAAGATCTGGTGGTAGCCGGAGTAGGCATCAAGGAATGACAATAGATCACACCCAGCTATGGAGTCAACAATCTGGTCGATGCGCGGCAACGGGAAGGGGTCCTTAGGACAAGCCTTATTGATATCTGTGTAATCAATACACAGCCTCCACTTCCCATTAGCCTTGCGCACTACGACCGGATTGGCCAACCACATTGGATGGAGCACTCCACTTACCAAACCCGCTGCTTCCAGTTTCCGGATCTCCTCTGTGATGAACTCTTGTCGTTCCAAAGCTTGCTTTCTGACCTTTTGCTTGACGGGCCGCGCATGAGGACAGACAGCAAGGTGGTGCTCAATCACCTCCCTGGGAATGCCGGGGATGTCGGAAGCTTGCTATGCAAACACATCGACATTCGCCCGCAGGAAGGTGACGAGCGCGTCTTCCTATTTGTCATCAAGGGTGGAGCTTATGGTGAAAGCCCCTCCCATGCCGTCCTCATTGACAGAAACCTTCTTGGTTCCCGGCGGTATGGCCCTGGGCTTCTTGTTTCCGCCGGTGGAGCTCTCTGGCACGTCCTCGACGGGAGCACTACACTCCGAAGAGGTGCGCTTGCCGGAGTGGGTGTCCGAGGTCTCACCGGTCTTCTTCTTCTTCTTCCGTCCCGGTGTCCCAGTGGCAGGAGCAAGTGCCCTAGTGGCGGCAGCTGCTGCATCTGCCTGCTGGTATAGTTGGTCAGCGCAAATCAGCGCATCTTTCTTATCGGAGGGGATGGTGATGATCGTCACAGGTCCTGGCATCTTCAGGGTGTTGTAGGCGTAGTGTGACGCCGCCATGAACTTGGCCAGCGCTGGGCGGCCAAGGATCCTGTTGTAGGGCAAGGGGACCTTGGCAACATCAAACACGATCCTCTCCGTCCTGTAGTTCAGATCGCTTCCAAAAGTCACGGGCGGCGTGACCTTTCCCTTAGGTTGGCTTCTTCCCGAGTTGACCCCCTGAAACGTGCCCGTCTCTTCGAGGTCTCCATCAGGAATCTGCAGTTTCTCGATCACGGCAGGCGAGATCAAGTTCAGACCGGCCCCGCCATCGACTAGCATCTTTGTCACCTTGAGGTTGCGTATTGTTGGCGAAACCAACAATGGCAAGTACCCGACCGCAGTAGTGCGATCAGGGTGATCCTTAGTGTCAAAAATGATAGGTGTGTTGGACCACTTCAGCGGCCTTTGGACATCAAACGACGGCTCTGCTGCTGTAACCTCTCGCGCCCACTGTTTAAGCTGGCGGTGAGAAGTATGCACCGAGGCGCCGCCGTCGATGCACATGGCCTCTGTAGCTTTCTGAAACTCTTGGTCGCCGGATTCATCGTCTGTCGGATTTCGGGTTCCGGCAGACCCTTGAGGTTCGAACACTAGGGTGCGCGCGGAGATTTCGCTTCCTACCTACCTGCACCCCTTCGCCTCACTAAGATCTAAGCTACGGAAAGAACAACACAAGGGACACAGGGTTTATACTGGTTTGGGCCACCGTTGTGGTGTAATACCCTACTCCAGTGTGTGGTGTGGTGGATTGCCTCTTGGGCTGATGATGATGAATGATACAAGGAAGAACAGCCTCGCGAGGGTCTGTTCTTGGCTGGAGTGATGAACTACTGGGAGGAGTTCAGCCACCCTTCTCTCTCTCTCTGATTCCTCTCCTATTCAACCTCTTTAAAGAACCTCCTCTACCGAACCCCCATACCCCTTTCTTCCGTGGGTCGCTGGTCCTATTTATAGAGGCCCCGGTCCTCTTCCCAAATATTGGGCGGGAAGGGAGCCAACAATGGCAGGCTAATTTAAAGGGGGGCAGCTAGTACTAGCTACCCTAACAAAAGTAGTCTTCGCCTGCACAAAGCTCTGGTGGTGACGCCGTCCTGGGCTCGACGATGACCTCCGTCTTGCAGTCTTCCTGGTCTTGGTCTTGTTGCACCGAAATGGCAACCTTTTCCTGATGCCTCGGTACTCCGCGGCTGCGCTTGCCCCCTTTGCACCAAAGAGGAAAGGAGGACAATACGCGGGCTGGCACCCGCCTGGCGCCCTTGGTCGTCATGGCTTGTGTCACGGGCACCTCGTGAGGTACCCCGCCTTGATCTCTCCGCCTCCTCATGAGCCAGCCTGATGAGGCCGTGCCTGAGGAAGCTCCGCGTCGTTCGGCCCGCGAGGCTTGGCCCCTCGCGAGGGTCTTGGGTCTGTGTTGATGAAGATGGGCCGTGCTGGGCCCCCCTTTGAGCCACGCCGCAGGCCGCAGGCAGGCAAGTCTGGGGACCCCCGTTCCCAAAACGCCGACAGTAGCCCCCGGGCCCAAGGCGCGCCCGGACTTGGCCGTGCAGGGAGGTGGAAGGGCAAGGGCGAAGCGTCACGGGCCCTAACAGCCTGCGGTCTTGGGCGCCACATGGCGGTTGACTAGACATGGGTGCCTCAGCAACCACGCGAGTTGATAAGGGAGCGGCATCTGCCCAGGCTTCGCTTTTTGCTTTCTCCGGTTGCTGCTCGGATCCCCTTTCTTACGCCTCTCCTTCCTTCCTCCAAAATCTCTAGATCTACTCCAACTGCGTGACCTAGGAAGCCATGGCGCCTCGTTAGTCCCCGGCCGGAGCTTGGTACTCGTCTGCCCTGGACTCGCCAAACGTGTCGGAGGCGAGCCTTGCCCGGTTGTGCCGGATGGCGGCGGCGCAGGGCATTAACGGGGCGAAGGCGCTCAAGGCCGGCTCCGCCACCCCGGAAGGCCAAGGGAGCACCTTCTATCCGTTCTTCGTAAGTGCCATTGCCGCCGGCCTGGTGCCTCCCTTCTCTGAGTTCTTCTTCTCTGTCCTCCGCCATTACAAGCTACAGGCTCTGCATCTCCACCCCAACTCCGTCCTTCTCCTGGCAATCTTCGCCTATTACTGCGAGGCTCACGTGGGGGTGCAGCCCTCAGTGGCCTTGCTGCGCCACTACTTCTACCTCCGGACCTCTCGCGGTCCTGCTTCCGCGTGCGCGAGCTTCATCGTGTACGGTGGCGCCATTGCCATCTCGAACCCCGGGAAAAGGATTGAGGGCTTCAGGAGCAAGTGGATCTTGGTGGATGCTAGGTGCATCCACCCTCGGCTGATCTTGCCCACGGAGCAGCCCACGAGCTCCAGCGATTGGGGTCGAGCTGAGCTCGCGGACCCCCGCGCGAAGCTGGTGCTGGAGAAGATGGACGCGGATCTGAGGCCGGCCAACATGGCGGCGGCGAAGCTGACTGGCGCGTCACTGCTGAGGGAATTTCTGGAGCACCAGCTGGCTCCGCTTCGGCGGTACTCACTTCTGATGTGGAGGCCCCATCCGAGCCCCGCGGCCTGGGCTGATGGAGATCTGACTGCGGTCCTCCAATCTTTGGTTGGGGGCGATGTGGTGAGGTTGGAGGGCGCTCCTACGCCCTTGTTCCTCCGCAACGACTGGGAGCAGGTAGTGGAGTCCATGCCCGCCTTCAACGGGGATGGGCCCGTGCCCATGGAAACTCCCGAGGAACCGGTGTACGTGCCCTCCGACGATTCCAGCGAAGAGGAGGAAGGAGGGGAGTGGGAAAGAGGGCCTGACTCCGAGGCGACTGACGGAGAGTCGAGGGCTCCCCTCTCCCGGCGCAGGTCCCGCCTTCTCCGCCTCTCTCTGAGCGATGACGACGAGGATGACGACGAGGATGACGGCGAGGATGACGGCGAGCAGGATGGCGGGAGCTTGCCCCCAATCCTGAAGAAGGACAGGACCGGGCTGATCTCCCGTGGGTCTACCCCGGCCCCGAGGCGGACCGCAGACGCACCTTCCGCTTCCAAGCTTCCCGAGGTTGACCCTTCCAGCCGGCTTTCAGGCTTCAAATTTGGCCGGAGGCCGCTCGAGCTCACTGGCGACGACCCGTAAGCGTTTGATCCTTGTCTTTATTTCTTGTCCTGCTTCTGAGGCTTGACGTCCGCATCTCTTGGATAGGATGGCGCCCGTAGCAAAGAAGCCGAAGGGAGCTCCTGAGGTTCCACCCATGGCAGCGCCTCTGCCCGCGAAGGAGGGTGTCCGCGGCGCACGGGCTTCTCCTACCCGGTCGTCCTCGCGAGGCCAGGCTGAGCCGGCTGGGGCGAGCTCAGCCCCCACGGCCCATGTGACTCCCGAGGTGTCCTTGCCTGTCGCCACCACTACAGCCGTTGGGGCGCAGCAGACTCCGCCTCAGGATGATGTGGTCGCGCTGCCGCCTTCTCCTCCTACTCCACCGGCTACTGTCTCTCTGACTCCTTGTGCCGTTCTGGACCATGCTGCTGCTGAGCTGGACCGACTGCGGCTGGATCTTCTTGGCGCCGACCCTCACTTGGCGGCCGGGCGCTTGGAGCTGGCTTCAGGATGGGTTCGCTCCGACGCTTCGATTCGGGCGGCGCTGGTCTAGGCCTCGACGGCATGCGATGAGGAGAAACAGGTCATTCTTGAGGCGAAGGCTGCTCGTGACGCAGCCCTGGGGGAGGCGGTCGACGCCCGTGGTCGCTGCAAGGCGCTGGAGGACGAGCTGCAAGGCCTGCGGTACCAGCTCGCGAAAGAGGCCTGCCTTCGCCAAGAGCAGGAAGAAGGCGTGAAGGCTCGCGAGGCGGCCGTCAAGGAGAGGGAGGCCAAGCTCAGGAAGCGCCGCGACCACCTAGGTGTGCTGGAGCAAGAGTTGGGGGCGAGGAAGGCCGAGCTGGACGACAAGGCCCTGGTTCTTGCTGAGGACCGCGTGGCCTTCACGGAGATGGAGGCGAAGGCTCTCTCCTCGCTGAGGACGCTTTACGACAGCGGCCTGGAGAGCCCGCTGGCTGGCGCCGAGGACGGCCCCGCCAAGCTGCTTCCCTTCCTGGTTCATGCTCTCGAAGATGTCGCCCTTGGCCTTGGCCCCACGGCTGAGGCCGAGGCGCGTGTCCTGTCTTCTGCAGCACTGACGTGGGTTCTCACCCACATCTACCTTCGCGATCCCGGCGTCGACCTCGACAGCCTGCTGGAGCCAGTAAGCGGCGAGCATGCCGCTGCCGCTGCCGAGGCCGTGAAGGGTCGCGCGGAGGCTCTACTGGGGAAGTTCCGGGCCTTCAGCACCAAGCCGAAGCAAGGCGCTGCCGACCCCACTGCTCCGTAAGGCGAACCCATTCCGCGCTGCTCCTCCGCCGGCAAGTGACAACGTCGCGGCTCCTGTCCTGCCTTTAATTCCTGCACATGTATCATGCCTCGGGGAGGCATATAAACTTGCGTTTGGCATTGAGATAACAGTGTGGACTATAATATTTGCTCTTGAATTCCTCGAAATTTGCGCTTTTCCTTCCTACTTGATTATGTTCTACGCCGGCAGAGCCCGACCCCGCGCATACCTCACCCAGGGTTAGTCCCGACCGGAAACCAGGACGGGGCCAAGGAGTGAGGGGCTACGTGACAAGTTAGGCTCCTGAGTCACGATGCTCAGGAGTCCCCCTTGGCGCACGAATAGCAAGTAGGAAGGTGTGAAGTGGGTGGATCTACTGTTCTACGTCTGCAGAGCCCGGCTGCGCGCATACCTCACCCAGCGTTAGTCCCGACCGGAAACCAGGACGGGGCCAAGGAGTGAGGGGCTATGTGACCAGTTAGGCTCCTGAGTCGCGATGCTCAGGAGTCCCCCTTGACGCTCAAGCGGCCTTCGTACCTTGGCTCCGCTCGGGGAGAGACGCGCGATGAACCAGGCCCCGGGGAGGCCCGGCTGGGCGGCGTGCGTCTGGGCGTGACCCAGGCGCAGCCCCCGTGCCCAACCCCCTCGCGCGGCACTCCCGAGGGAGGTGTTGCGATGAGGCTAGACACTGAGCTCTGGCCTCCCTGAGGTTGATGCGGCCCGGGGGCCACCCTCAGTTGTTTATCACCAGTGCGGAGCATAGCGCTTCCGTATGTGTACGGGCATAGCCGCTCCTCGGCAGTGTCGTCAGCCAGCGCGGAGCATGGTGCTTCCATGGGTACGTGGGAGGGGGCCCCCCTCCAGGAGGAGCCCCTGGGGTGTGTACAACCCCGCCCTGACACGTGGCTGGCATGGTAGGGCCTGGCGAGGTGTATCTGGGCACCCGTGAGCCAGCGCGGGACTCACGGGGCCCTACCTCTAGGCGGGTTGCGCCTGGCACTGGGCCTTATCTTGTGATGTGTCCCTGCGAATTCGGTTAGATGTCGGCACTCTACGTCCTCGGGTCCCGGCCCTCGAGCTGGTCTCAGCCGTCGCTGGTATGCCAGGTCGCGATGCCATGGACAAGGCCAGAGGGTGAGGGCTGGAGAGCCAGTAAGAGCCCTGAGTCGCGATGCTCAGGTACCCCCCCCTTTAACGTGCAAGTGGTCGGCATGGAGAAGAAGAGGTGCCGTGGACCGGCATCAAATAATCAAGCATGGTGGGTATAACGCATAACCGGGAATAAGGGCAAATGGGACACATGCCACTGGGTCTGGCCCGAGCGACTTGGGGATCATGCAGCCCGAGGGGCGCCCCCAATAAGGTAAGCTAACATCATGAAGTAAAAAGGGATACATGCCGCAGGGACGGACCCACGCGGCCTGGGAATAATGCAGTCCTGGGGGGCGCTCCCAGCTGGAAGTGAAACTTGAAAGATGTCACCTGATGACGTTGAGGACGAAGGGGTGTTGGTGTAGCAGACTCGGTGGGCTGCGGAAGCCGATCCTCACAAGCCCCCAGGCCCGGGGGCCTCGGGAGGCTCCGGAGGTGCTGGCGGCTCCCCGCAGACCATCTCCATCTCCGCCAGGGTTGCGGAACACCTGGCCTCTTGTGCCTCCATGATGCCCTCATGAGGCGCTGGTACGTGGCAGCCACGTTCGGCAAGCTGTAGGGCATGCGAATGTAGCTGTGGGGTGGACCTTCGCAGCGCCCCACTCGCGAGGGCCAGAGGCGCTCCAGAGAGGCGACTCGGTTGAGCCCTGGTATGTTGATGCAGACGCGCAGCCCACCATCCTCGCCCAGATGGGGAGCCACTGCTGGTAGACGGCGGCCCCCTTTCATGACTCTTGACTCATGTAGTCCCTGAATGGCCTTGCTGACGAACTCCTGAGGGTCTGGCTCTCCTTGCCTTACTCCTTCTTGAGGGAGACGTGCTTCGAAACACGCCTCCATGTGGTGCCCAAGCGCCTCCCTCGTGACCCTAGCCAGGTCGGTGGCCCTCCAGGGGAGAGCCCTCGAGCCCTGCCTGAGGAGGGCGCCGGGCGCGCTTTCCTATGCGATGGAAGGAGGTTCCCCCTGGGCAGGCACGGGCCTTGAGGGGCCTGCCTCCTGAGGAGCCGGGCCGGACGATGTCTTCTTCTTCTTGGGGGCGGTCTCGGGAAGCCTCCTGCTTCCGCGATCCGGGTCTTCCAGTGACGCGTCCTGAAAGGCTCGTTCCAGGGAACACACCGCATCCTTCTCTTCACAGGGCACCGTGATGACTCCGCCACTTCCTGGCATCTTGAGGACACTGTAGCCATGGTGAGTTACGACCATGAACTTGGCCAGCGCCGGGTACCCGAGGATGGCATTGTACGGTAGGCGAATGTGAGCAATGTCGAAGTCGATGAGCTCGGTGCGGTAGTTGTCGCGTGCCCCGAAGGTGACAGGGAGGCGGACCTGCCCAATCGGGACCGTGGAGCCGTCGGTGACTCCGGAGAAAGGCTTGGTTGGCTGAAGCTGGCTGTAGGGCACTTGGAGATTGTTGAATGTTTCCACGGACAGGACGTTGAGCCCTGCCCCGCCATCGATGAGGGTCCTGGTGACCACCATGTTGCTGATGATTGGGGAACAAAGCATCGGGAGGACTCCGGCTGTAGCCGCACACTTGAGCTGATCTGCTGAGCTGAACATGATGGCTTACGCCGACCACCTGAGAGGGCGCGTGGCTTCGAGCTTGGGGAGGACTGCATTCACTTCGCGGGCGAACTGCTTGAAGATGCATTGAGAGGCTGGGGCTTGAGCCCCGCCCAGGATGCAGGCGATCGCGCGCGGCTCCTGGAAGCCCCCAGCCTCCTCGTCCTGGTGGCGGTCCTCGTTTCTCCTTGGTTGCGGAGGCAGCGGAGGGAGGCCTGCGTTGCCTTGCGGGCGATCCTCGCGAGGCCGACCCCTCTAGTCTCCCTCGTGAGGCGGGTCTTGCCAGCGATCCTCGTGAGGTTGATCGCGCCACCCTTGGCGCGGGCCACGGTCTTCCCAGCATCCTGCGTTCCTTCCTCCTCCTCGACCGTAACCCCGGTCACCGCGGTCGGGGCGACGGCCGATCCTTCCTTCTCGCACGGCTCGGAGCTCTTGACATTCGTTGGTGTTGTGGGTGTGGAGGTCGTGGTACACACAATACCGGCTGCCCTTGGAAGGTTCGGGCTGATCTCTGCCCCACTTGGTGTCTGGTTCTGACGCGAGCACGACAGCCCCCTTGCGCTTCACATCCTTGGAATTGGGCTTCTTCTCTTCTGGGTCCGCGGCAGGCAGCTCGAGGAGGGAGAGACGCCCTTCCTCAGCCCTGGCGCACTTGGTTGCCAAGTTGAACAGCTCCAAAGAAGTGCACAGGTCTTCATGCATCGCCAGCTCCTCCTTCATCTTAACATCGCACACGCCGCCGGAGAAGGCTGAGATGATGGCCTCCTCAGTCACCCTGGGAATCTTGAGGCGTGCGTTGTTGAAGCGCTGGATGTACTCCTGCAGGATCTCCCCGGGTTGTTGCTTGATGCGGCGCATGTCGCTCACGGCGGGTGGCCGGTCGCGAGTACCTTGGAAGTTGGCGATGAAGCGGGTGCGCATCTCGTCCCAGGAGGAGATCGTGCCTGGAGCCAGGTTCAGGAGCCAGGTTTGCGCCCCGTCCTTGAGCGCGATGGGAAACCAGTTCGCCATGACCTTCTCGTCTCCGTTGGCAGCTTCGATGCCCAGCTCGTAGAGCTGGAGGAACTCTGCAGGGTCAGTCGTGCCGTCGTAGCGTGGAGGCAGGTCTGGCTTGAACTTGCCGGGCCACACGACACTGCATAGCTCGGCGGTGAAGGCACGGCAGCCTGCTGTGGCCACGGGAGGCCTTGGGTGACGGAGACCTTGGTCTTGCATGTCCCCACGCGCTGCAGCTGGGTCTTGACGCGCGGGAGCCGGAGCATGGTCGCGACGTGCTGGAGCAGGGAGCGCCCGTGCAGCTTCTTGCGGGCGAGGGACTTCTTGGCAGCTCTGCTCTTGCTGCGCTGGCACCTGACGGAGCGGGTTCCGCCCAGGGGCCACGCGCCTTGGAGCCATGGCGCCTTCTTGAGGAGGAGGCGGTCGGGGCGCCGCCGGAGCTTCGTCGCCCGCGCGGGGCGAGGTGCGGTGCAGTGAAACGGACGGCGCAGGAGAGCCCCCTGCGGCGCAAACGAGCTCGGCGACGCGGTCGAGCCATTCTTCATAGACGTCGTCGACGGGGCGGTAGTGCAGGAGCTCGTTTGCCGCGATGAGCTCAGCTCGAGCCTCCATGGGTGCGCGGAGCGCGTGGGACGAAGAACCAGCTGGGGGGAGCGAGGGAGTTGCGGTGCGGCCGTCTTGCCGCACAGACGGATGCTGAGATGATGCTTGCTGCTCGTCCCCCGCTGGGCCGGTGGCGGCGTTGATGGCGGGTGACGGGGAACGGTGAGGACGCCCGCCAACAGGAGCCATCTGGGCGACGCGGGAAGCGAGAGCGGCCCGGCGCTCAGCGCGGGCCCGACGAGCGTCGGACATGGGTGCGATGGTCGGAGGAGAATGGGGCGGTGGAAGACGAATTGCGGCGCACCCCTACCTGGCGTGCCAAATGTCGGATTTCGGGTTCCGGTAGACCCTTCAGGTTCGAACACTGGGGTGCGCGCGGAGATTTCGCTTCCTACCTACCTGCACCCCTTCGCCTTGCTAAGATCTAAGCTATGGAAAGAACAACACAAGGGACACAGGGTTTATACTGGTTCGGGCCACCGTTGTGGTGTAATACCCTACTCCAGTGTGTGGCGTGGTGGATTGTCTCTTGGGCTGATGATGATGAATGATACAAGGAAGAACAGCCTCGCGAGGGTCTGTTCTTGGATGGAGTGATGAACTACTGGGAGGAGTTCAGCCACCCTTCTCTCTCTCTCTCTGATTCCTCTCCTATTCAATCTCTCTAAAGAACCTCCTCTTCCGAACCCCCAGACCCCTTTCTTCTGTGGGTGGCTGGTCCTATTTATAGAGGCCCTGGTCCTCTTCCCAAATATCGAGCGGGAAGGGAGCCAACAATGGCGGGCTAATTTAAAGGGGCACAACTAGTACTAGCTACCCTGACAAAAGTAGTCTTCGCCTGCACAAAGCTCTGGTGGTGATGCCGTCCTGGGCTCCACGATGACCTCCGTCTTGCAGTCTTCCTGGTCTTGGTCTTGTTGCACCGAAATGGCAACCTTTGCCTAATGCCTCGGTACTCCGCGGCTGCGCTTGCCCCCTTTGCACCAAAGAGGAAAGGAGGACACTGCGCGCAGCTGGCACCCGCCTGGCGCCCTTGGTCGTCATGGCTTGTGTCACGGGCACCTCGTGAGGTACCCCGCCTTGATCTCTCCGCCTCCTCGCGAGCCAGCCTGATGAGGCCGTGCCTGAGGAAGCTCCGTGTCGTCCGCCCCGTGAGGCTTGGCCCCTCGCGAGGGTCTTGGGTCTGTGTTGATGAAGATGGGCCGTGTTGGGCCCCCCTTTGAGCCACGCCGCAGGCCGCAGGCAGGCAAGTCTGGGGACCCCCATTCCCAGAACGCCGACATCGTCCTCTTCGTGATCGTTGTCTTCTGGCTTTTTGTCACGGCCCCGGGCGGGCCTCTCCTGTTGTTTATCATTGCCGCAATGGCCCGCCTGGCCGTCACGCTTCTTGCCAGACCCCTTAGCACTGTCTTGGCCCTTCTCCTTGTCCCGCCTCTCATATTCAGCCCTCTGCTTCTCAGCGGGGAGGTCAACCTGTTGGCAGTCTTGGAGAGCATGGCCTTTGGTGCAATGGATCTTGCAGTATCGCTTGTCGGAGTTTCCTGCCTTCTCGGCAACCGCCAAGGCCGGGCAGGCGACACATCCGGCAATTTTCTTGCCGGGATCATCTGCCTTGGTTTTCTTGGTGGAGCCGGTGTCATCTGATCCCTCGATGGCAAGCACGGCTTTACCTTTGCGCTTCCTGTTGCGGTGCCAGCCCTTCTTCGCCGGGGCGGCAGTATCTTCATCTGAGGAGTCGGTTTCCACGCCGGCGTCTTCACCGGGGTACTTCCTTCCCTCTTCAGCCCGGGCACATCTGTCAGCAAGAACATAGAGTTCTGCTACATCTTTCACCTTGTTCATTGCCAGCTCTTCGCGCATCTTGCGGTTACGCACGTTCTGATGGAATGCGCTGATGATGGCGGCAGGGTGAACATCAGGGATATTGTACTGTATCCGACTGAACCTCTGTATATACTTGCGGAGACTCTCACCTCCCTTCTGGGGAATGACGTGCAGGTCGCTCACTTGGCCATGGGCTTGGTGGCCTCCAGTAAAGGCGCCCACAAACTCATGGCACAAATCCGACCAGGAGGAAATAGAGTCTACCGGCAAGTGCATCAACCATGACATGGCGTTGGATTTCAGAGCCAATGGAAAGTAATTTGCAAGCACCTTATCGTCGCGGGCTCCGGCAGCATGCATCGCAATGGTGTA
>NC_041382.1:530546840-530575344 GCF_002162155.2 Triticum dicoccoides | reverse complement strand
TGAAGGTGCGGTGAGTGGGCCACTGGAACTGCCGCAGCTCACGGGTAAAAGCCGGACAGCCTACCTCATAAGGTAGGCCTCCAGGGCTCTCCGGTGCGGGGTGGTTCACAGCAGGCCCTGCTCGCCTGTCTGACTGGTGGCGCGCTCCACGCCGGCGGTCGATAGTGGTTCGAGCGTCTTCATGTTCTCGTTCCCGAAGGACTTGGCGCTAGTCACAGTGGGCCCGCGGGTCGAACGACGCTATGGAGATTTCGTCGCCCGTAACATCGCGACGGGCTGGCGTCCGTGGTACCGGGCGGGGAGGAGGCGAGTGCACCGTGGTCGCGGCGCCGCCGGCTTTCCTGCCACTGGTGCATGGGACTCCATCGGAGCATCGACCCGGGGGCTCCACCGGACTCGGTTCGTCTTTGTTGGCCACCGCAACAAGGCTTCGGATAGTGGCTCTCCATTCATCGAGTTTCCCCGTAGTGGGAGGAAAATCGAGGAGCAACTGCGCGCGCGCCAGGGCTTCTGCTGGCGTTGGTGGCAGCGAAACCTGCACGGATCGCGACAGGCTTCGACTTCTGACCATGTCAGAAGGATCTCTATCACGACCCAGCGGTCGCATGCCATCTTCACCAGCGCCTCGGCGAGCGGGCAGGTCTTCTACCTCCCGGGAGTGGCGCTCGGGGATCTTCCCGCGGCGACGCCCGGGGTCTTCGGCGTGATTACGCCGTTCGTCGCGCGTCGCTTGAGAGAAGTGCGCCGTCGGTGCCGGCGTGGGAGTCTTGGAGGCGCTCGCATCGCCTTCAGGCGGGTGGCAGCGATCTTGGAAGGCCCCGCGCCACCCGCGGAGGGCCTAGCTCCGTCTTTGGATTTGGCGGCGTGCGGCCCATTACCAGGCGCACGAACATCACCGCCTCCCAAACTCCGGCTGCTGGGACAGTGTTGGTGTTCGTGAACGGCCCCCCGGGTCCTTTCTGCGACCGGTCCGCTGCTCGCCCGTGTCGGGACGGGATGTCCGGCTTCCGATGGGCCAACTACCACCGTCGTCTTCTTCTTGGGCGCCATGATGATGAAGAAGCGTCGAACTAATTGCTAAAGCCGATTCTCACAACTGCGCCCCCTACCTGGCGCGCCAAAGATTTAGTGGGAATGACACCTATGGGATCACAAGAATCCCTACTACGGTTGCGGGGCGCGGGGTCGTGAGAAGAGCGGATCAAACAAATAGCACACGGTTCGTTTATCCAGGTTCGGGCCGCGATGATGCGTAAAACCCTACTCCTGCTTTGGTGGATTGCATATCTGTGTTCTTGAGCTAGCTATGGGGCATGAGGAGCTCCAAAAAGCCGAATCCTCCTCCTGGTCGCCTCGGGCCTCCTTTTATAGGAAAGGGGTTGCCACAGTGGCACACAGGAGGTGGAAAGGGTACCGTGATGTGAGGTTATCCCTTGCATTACATGACAAGGCACATTTAATGCATCTTGCCCAGGTGTCCCTGCTTTATTGGGGACGGGGCAGAGCCATGTCTCGTCCGTCGCCGCTCCCTCTCGTGCTGACACGCGCCCTGGCCAGCGGCGCCCGTGGTGCCATGTAGGCAGGCAGGCAGCTGAGGTGGCGCAGTGGTGGGTCTCCACGAAGATCCGTATGCCGCCACGCCGGTGCATGCCCAGCTGGTTGGGTCGGCAGCTGCATACGAACGGTGGTGGAGGTTCGACTAGCGTGGGCCTGATGGTGGCCCTACGGGTGTTCTTGGCAAGGGCCTTGCCGGGACCCCGGCAAGGGTCTTGCCGTGGCGCCTGCTGTCATCCCCAGCAAGGCTCTTGCCGGGGGCCTTGTGGTCCTCCTGGGCTGGGATCCCGCCGAGGATCATCATCTTCTAAAGGGTGTATCTGATCTTGAATGTCTTCACAAAGATCTGCATGCCACCACGGGGATGTCTCCCGTATCCTTGCCCGATGGGGGCAGTGGACTCAAGGGTGACTTACTTCGTAGGTGTGGGGCGAGCTGCGACGGCAAGGGTCTTGCCGGGTTTGCTAAAACCGCCTCCCGGCAAGGATCTTGCCGGGGGGGTCCGCTTCGTCCCCTTTGCTCTTTGTGGTCTTGGTCTTGGCGTTGTTCTGCTTCTTTTGAGCTTCGACCTTACCTTGGCTCACCTCCCTTGCCTTGCTCAGTGTGGTGGTGCCCGTGGCTCAGACTGCCCGTGCACAGTTATAGGGGTACAAAAAGTGTACCCCTCTTTTTGTACACCGACAGGAACCCACAAGAAAAAATACTTACTGGTCATGGTGGATAAGTTCACCAAATGGATAGAAGCCAAGCCTGTTAAGACGGCCGAATCCAGACCGGTGATAGACTTTATATCCGGGGTTGTACACCGTTACGGCGTCCCCCACAACATCATCACTGATAACGACACAAACTTTACGACCGATGAGGTAAATCTGGTGCAAAAACATGGGCATCAAGCACGATTATGCTTCCGTCTATCACCCACAAACCAACGGCTAGGTCGAACGTGCAAATGGTCTTATCATGAGTGGCATCAAACCCAGATTAGTGCGGTCCCTCAAGGAATCTAATACGCACTGGGTAGAGGAGGTCGACTCTGTACTCTGGGGGCTGCGGACCACGCCGAATCGCACCACCGGATACACACCATTCTTCATGGTGTACGGCGCAGAGGTAGTTTTGCCCTGCGACATAATTCATGACTCACCTCGAGTGCGCATGTATGAAGAAAGAGAAGCCGAGCTTGATCGGCAGGACAGTTTGGACGCCTTGGAGGAAGAGCGAGACGTGGCAAAAGCCCGTTCCGCATTCTATCAACAGCAAGGTCGAAGATACCAAAGCAGAGAAGTACGGGACAAAAATTACAACGTTGGCGAATTAGTTCTACGCCTGCCGGACAAGAAAAAGGACAAACTCAAGCCCAAGTGGGAAGGTCCCTTCATAATTGACCAAGTCCTGACTGGTGGAGCGTACCGCCTGCGAGATGCATCGGATAACCAACTTGAGCCGAACCCATGGAACGCAGCCCATCTCCGAAGATTCTATGCCTAGCGCCGGACTATGTGTTCGTCTCCTTCCTCTGTCCATTTTTTACATACTTTTTGTCTTACATTTCTCTCCTTCTCCTCTCTCTCTCTCTTCTAGCATTTAAAGGCTCATAAAATGACGCGCTATCTGCGCTCATTAAACCTGGGGCCTCTTTAAACAGAAGCTTATTTATACGGGTTTCATGCCCAACACATGTGTCACACTTCCGCATGTACCTTTTATTCGCCATGATATGCATCGATATGACTTAAATTTTGGCCAAGCTGGGTTGCCTGGCTCCTGTGCTTACCCCTACGTTCCCGATTGTTCGGCTAGGTGGTAAAGGGAGCACCTCTGCGATTGTTACTGCCGGGTCAGCCGTATGTGTACCTCAGATTGGGTGAAGCCAAAAGCTAGCGTTCTTAAGGGAATATTCGGTCGGTGAACTAAAGATGATCTTTTTTTTATCTATACGCCCCCAGATGTTTTTCCTGCGCCTCTTTTCGCAGAATGGACATGCACTTTAGGGCATGCCTCTCAGGGAAAGGAACCCCTAACGGAACTATTCTCCCTGGAAGATGTTTCTTACTAACCATGTAATATAACATAACTAGTTGGGCACTTGTCTGTTCAAGTACTAATGACCCCTACGCCTGGTCTCCATGCATACCCCGGTTCTTAATAACCGCGAGGGTATTCGGACACACTCCGGACCGTAAGGTCCCGAGGTTGAAGAGAAAAGGTCGACCATGACAAATGATCTACAATCCGGCTAGAAGGCATTACACATGTCAATTAAAATTACATAGTCAATCTGACAGATTGTATTCCTCTTCAATACCATCTAACAGGCTGTCTAGTTTACAGTCCTGTTGGGAATACTTTGCGGCCAACTCTACTTGGCCGTATACTAAGCTCACAGGGATCTCCTTCCCATCGAGCCCTACGGGTCCGACCTCGGCCATGTGGTTTGGGTCAGCCTTCATGTATCGCGTCTTCACCATGGCCCAGGCCTCCCTAGCGCCTTGACGGCAGGCCGACATCTTCCACAATCGGAAGCGCCGCTGCGCTCCCTTCAGCTTCTCTACAAGCTCTCCAAGGCCTTCGGGCATGGAGACGGATGGCCACAAAGCCTGGGCGACGCCTTGCATCACCTGCCGAACTCGCTTGTGCAGTTGTGAGAGCTCGGGAAGAAGGTCACCCGTAGAACCGAGAATTTCCTCTGCAGGACGACCTGTTAGCATACCTACAGACATTACTCTGTTAGTCGACTTCCTCGCCGAACTCTTTTTTCAAAGTTTGTTTAAGCACTTACTATATATGCCGCATCGAAGCCACTGATTCTCCTCCACAGTGTCCAACAGCTGGGCACGAACGTCCTTCAGTTCAACGCCCAGCTTGGTGTTGGCATCTTGGAGATCGTTCTTCTCCCGCCTCACCTTTGTCAGCACGCTCTCACCAGCCTTCAGCTGGCGTCGGAGTTGTTGCACTTCCGGATTTAATCCGGCGCCATCTGCAATTTCATTTGTTAGATTTTCACCCACGCCGCACTTTGCAAAATACTTATCTTTCGAAGCGTATATTACCAGAGGGGGTCTCCTTGGGCTCCCCTGCCGCGGCTAGTGCGGCCTCAAGTTGGGATTTGCACTCTTCCAGCTCCTGGGATAGCAGGGTATTCTTTTTTGTAAGAACCTGCAGAACATATGATCCTTAAATCAGTTATTCTAACTGTTTCAAGTCTCGGGGGCTACTGGTACATATATATAATTACCAAAAGTTTCTTACCCGTATGTCTTTCTCATACTGCTCCGTGGCTCTGGCTAGACCATTTTGAGCGGCACGGAGGTACGCGTCTCCCGAATTGAAGGCATCCAATGCCTCTTGGGAGAAACAAGCATCGCGAAGAACTATCCGGCAATGCCTGTGGTTCATGGCACTCTCCACCTCGGAATTAGTGGAAGACAGCCTGTCCGCATCCTCCATCGGAGGAGCGTCCGGTGCGCGCCTCGTGTTCGCCTCCACTTCCGGACCAGGCTTGGGAGCCTGGCTAGTGGAGGCGCGATTGGCAGCCTCTCCGGATATAGTCCGGAGAGGTCTCTTCGTCCTGAAGAGAGCACGAGCATTAATATGCCTTGAAGGAATAACACCTGGGAATAAGGTGGCGCACTATACCTTTGCACCGGTGCCTTAGTCCGGACCGCACTTCTTTTCAGCTCGCGGGGCCTTGCCGCCCCTCGTTGGCTAGTCGCCGCAGGCTCGGCCTCCCGTCTCAAGGACCTCCCCTACAAAACACGGTTGTCATACGGAAATCGAAAACACACGAGGACAGATCCCTTTTCAAAGTGTTGGGACTCCAGTCTCAGTTACCTGTGAGGCTGGGAGTAGCCCTGGATAATCGGCCGTAATGGCCACCAAGGCGTTGTCCTTTCTCAATTGATGAAACACTCCATCAATCAGCTCCATAGATAAGTCCGGATCCTCTTGAGAGGTCGGGTCGAGGGACCGTCCCGAATCCTCGGGTTGTGGAGGAGGGCTGTTTATTTCTTTAACAGCCTGGCATAGTTCCTGTGTTGAAGTCGTTAGACTGAAAATTTAACAATGGGAATATAAAACGGATGGGCAAGTAAAAGTGTCCACTTACCCAACTTGGGGGATTGCACATAGAAAATCCACCCCGTGGGTTGATGCGGAGAAATTCCTCCTCTTCTCCCTTGTACAAAGCGGACAAGGTCTTTATTAGAGCGGCAGCCGAATCCGGCCCCTTACGACCGTAGCGGGTGGCGTTGTCCTCCCCGTTGAAGTCCCACATGGGGCGGCCTCTATACTAAAGCGGCTGCACCCCTCGCATGATGCATGCGGCCATGACCCCGATTATGGTCAGTCCGGAATGAGCTAACAACCTTATCCGGCCCATCAGGTAAATAACATCCCTGTCACTTTCCCTCTGAGGGCTCCGTGGATGCCAGCTTAGCCGCTTCTTTAGGGGAGCACTGTCGAACTCAGGGAGGCCAATCCGGACAGGATCTGGCAGCAGGACGTCCTCTATATAAAACCATTCCGAAGGCCAGTCCTCGGACGCCTTCTTTGGGGTTCCGGATAGATATCCGGTCCCGGCGATGCGCCACACTTCAGCTCCGCCCACCTGATATATTGACCCGTCCTTAGAGCGGGGCACAAGGCAGAATAGCCTTTTCCACAGCGCGAAATGAGCCTCGCAGCCCAAGAACAGCTCGCAAAGGGCTACGAAGCCCGTGATATGCAATATGGAGGCAGGCGTGAGGTTGTGCAGCTGGAGGCCATAGAACACCAGACGCCCCCGGAGAAACGGATGAATTGGAAATCTGAGCCCTCTTATCAAGTAAGGGGCAAGGCATACCCGCTCTCCTTTGGAGGGATTGGGGGCGCTCTCCTCTTATTCTCTGCCATTATAGGTGGCAAGTCCGGCTCGAACCGAGACCATATAGGCCGGGGGGAGAAATCCCTTGGTCTGGAGCGTCACTAGCTCGTTGTGCGGGATGGAGCACCTCTTGCAATCTCCAGGCTGAGGGCTGGAAGGGCGAGAGGAGGAGCTGCGGCGGCCGGCCATGATGGAATGGACCTCTGTCGGATACGCTCTGATGAATACTCGCGGAAGGGAGAAGGTGTGGTTTGGATCTAAATCCTCGTCCCCTTGAGTAGGCGGCTCATTCACGCGGCTAGGGGTGTAAATATAAAAAACACCCTGACTTTTCGTATTCGTTTGACACATGGAAAACGGCCATTATTGGGCGTAGAAACCAAGGAGCACTACACCTACAAGAAACCGGACACTGTTCAACAGGTACACAGAATTTGGAGAAGAACCCGCCTTGCAATGCCAAAGGCAATTTGCGCACCGGACTCGTCGTCATTGAAGCCTGGTTCGGGGGCTACTGAGGGAGTCCTGGATTAGGGGGTGTCCGGATAGCCGGACTATACCTTCGGCCGGACTCCTGGACTATGAAGATACAAGATTGAAGACTTCGTCCCGTGTCCGGAAGGGACTTTCCTTGGCGTGGAAGGCAAGCTTGGCGATACGGATATGTAGATCTCCTACCATTGTAACCGACTCTGTATAACCCTAGCCCTCTCCGATGTCTATATAAACCGGAGGGTTTTAGTCCATAGGACGAACAAAAATCATACCATAGGCTAGCTTCTAGGGTTTAGCCTCTCTAATCTCGTGGTAGATCTACTCTTGTGCTACCCATATCATCAATATTAATCAAGTAGGACATAGGGTTTTACCTCCATCAAGAGGGCCCGAACCTAGGTAAAACATCGTGTCCCCTGCCTCCTATTACCATCCGGCCCAGATGCACAGTTCGGGACCCCCTACCCGAGATCCACCGGTTTTGACACTGACAATGTCCATCCGACGGGCGTAGTGCTTCTTCAACCTCTGGTCTTCTTGCTCCAGCCGCCAAAAGCAGCGCCGGTCGTGCTGCATGCTCCTGCCTCCCGTGGCCGGCTGTGCTGCCGCGGAGGCCTCACCGCCCCTACTATTCCCACCACTGGCCAGGCCCTGCGGTGATGGCAGCCTCACACCGCAGCCGAACCAGTGAACCCTCGTACTCCTCTCCGCGCGGGCTTCCACTGCCGCGTCTTCCCCGGCTCTGCGTCGTCCCCTTCCTAGGCCTCGCCGTCGTCCACCGCCGTGGTGCTCTCCGCACGGCGTGGTCAACGTGGTCAAGGACTTCCATCGAAAGAGTACTATACGTGGAGAGGCTGGCAGCTGGGTCCACGGCCACAACCCAGTTTTTTTGTGATTTGCCAAGTAAGTCGCTTTGTCAGGCCTGTTGGGCTGCAAATCTTTCAAGACGAGGAGATCTTTCATTCGGCTGGCCGAGAAAATGGCCCATCAGTAATGAGAAATGGGCTGTACATTTTTAAAACACATCAAACCGGCAATTAGTTTCAAATATCTTTTTTTTCATTTCAAGATTTTAAATTACATTAATTTTTATGCGTGTAGAATTTGTTGGATTTTATATTGATATACATTTATTTTTAAAATCAGTTTGAATGTGAGTCGAAACTTCGGGATTAAAAACAGTTCGGACCGCACCGAAATATGCAAAATCTCATATAATTTTTTAACCGTGGCCACAATTTGGGCTGTAATGCTAACAAAAAGAATATGGGCTCCAAAAAAACCTTAAGAATTAGCAAATGGGATGAAAAATATTAGAAATAATGGCAGATGGGTTGTATGTTGTTTTCCATAGATTTGAGGCTTTCCTAAAAAAGGTTGACGCACAAGCAGTGACTGTTGGATATCCATCCGACGGTCGTCGTGCTTCTTCAATCTCTGCTCTTCCTGCTCCAGCCTCTCAAATAGGAGCCGGCGGGACTGCCTGCTCCCTCCTTCCCGTGACCGGCTCCGCTGCCGTGCAGGCCTCACTGCCCCACCGTACTCGCATCGCTGGCCTAACCATCCCTCTACTCACCCACACCTGCTATTATTCTCCGGCGACGACAGACGAACCAGTAAACCCTCGTACAGTCGTACTCCCCTCCGCGTGGGAAACAACTGCCGAGTCTTCCCTGCCTCCGTGTCGTTCCCTAGCCTCGCCGTCGTCCACCGCCCTGGTGCTCTCGGCGCGCCCTGGTCAACATGGTCAACGACCGACATGCATCTAAAGTGGACTATACGTGGAGAGGCCGACAGCTGGGTCCACGGCCGCACGCAAGGAAATGCCTCCTTATTACGCGCAAAATAATGATTCCTCCAACTGACATCAGGGACCCACCGAAAGGGCCTCTGTATTTCACAAAAAAAATGTTACCGCCGCTGACAGCTCAGACCCACCAGCTATATCTTCGCACGCAAGGAAGTGCCTCCTTATTACGCACAAAAAAATGAATACTCCCCTATTAGCTGGGACCCAGTATAGTGGCAGGCTGACTTGTGGGCCTACTAAGTTGACGGGAATGGAGGGCTTTGTCAACTTAGTCAATAATGCATGATTCTAGCTCCAGTGACCATACGATGTCCATCCAACGGCTGTAATGCTTCTTCAACCTCTGGCCTTCTTGCTCCAGCCGCCCAAACCAGCGTCGGTCGTGCCTCGTGCTCCTGCCTCCTGTGGCCGGCTGCGATGCGGCGGAGGCCTCACCGCCCCCTACTACTTCCACTGCTGGCCAGGCCATCCCTCTACTCACCCACACCCCCTGTTACTCTGGGGCGACGGCAGCCTCACACCGCAGCGAACCAGTGCCCTCGCACTCCTCTACGCGTGGGGATCCACTGCCGCGTCTTCCCTGGCTCCGCTTCGTCCCCTTCCTAGGCCTCGCCGTCGCCCACCGCCCTGGTGCGCTCGGCACGGCGTGGTCAATGTGGTCAAGGAACGGCTTCCATTGGACGTGGACTATACGTGGAGAGGCTGACAGCTGGGTCCACGGCCGCAGCAAGGAAGTGCCTCCTTATTACGTGCAAAATAATTATTCCTCCACCTGACAGCAGGGACCCACCGAACGGGCCACCAGTATTTTGCGAAAAAAAATCGTTTCCCCTGACTGCTGGGACCCACCGGACGGGCCACCGTATTTCGCGAAAAAAACATTCCCCCCGCTGTCAGCTCGGACCCACCGGAAGTGCCTCCTTATTACGCACAAAAAAATGAATACTCCCCCGGCTAGCTGGGACCCACCTTGGTGGGAGGCTGACTTGTGGGCCTACTAAGTTGACGGGGACGAAGGGCTTTGTCAACTTACTCAATATGAACGATTCTAGCTCCATTGACCGTACGATGTCCATCCAACGGCCGGAGTGCTTCTTTAACCTCTGGTCTTCTTGCTCCAGCCGCCCAAAGCAGCGCCGGTTGTGCCGCATGCTCCTGCCTCCCGTGGCCGGTTGTGCTCCCGCGAAGGCCTCACCGCCCCCTACTATTCCCACCACTGGCCAGGCCCTGCGGCGACGGCAGCCTCACACCGCAGCCGAACAAGTGAACCCTCGTACTCCTCTCCGCGCGTGCACGGGCTTCCACTGCCGCGTCTTCCTCGGCTCCTCGTCGTCCCCTTCCTAGGCCTCGCCGTCATCCACCGCCCTAGTGCTCTCGGCGCGGCGTGGTAAACGTGGTCAAGGAACGAATTCCATCGGACATGGCCTGTACGTGGAGAGGCTGACAGCTGGGTCCACGGCGGCAGCAAGGAAGTGCCTCCTTATTACGCGGAAAATAATGATTCCTCCACCTGACAGCAGGGACCCACCGGACGGGCCACCGTATTTCGTGAAAAAAACGTTTCCCCCCTGACTGCTGGGACCCACCAGCTACACCTTCGCATGCAAGGAAGTGCCTGACAGTCGGGACCCACCTGGTCGAAGCATACGCAGCGTTGTCATTCTGGTCGCGAACGTGTACGTACATATATACTGGTGGATGTAGAGGCATGCATGTGTCGTAGTAGAGGCGTGCACGTGTCGTAGTAGAGGCGCACACGTAGCATGTACATGTACGTACAATGGCCAGGGTGCAAGAAAGAAAATACGGCCACGTATGTGTACATATGGGCGGGGTCTCGAACGCCTACTCGCGCATACGTACGGTGAGGGCTCATGTACATGGCTGGGTCGGAACGGAGAAACAGCGTCGTCGTCGTGTTCATGGGTCGGAACAGAATGCGTGGTCGTGTTCATCGGGAGGGGTTGGATGGAAGAGGCGATGGAAACGAGGCCTGGAGTACCGCACAACAGAGGAAACGGACCTCCTACGGTCGAAACAGGGGTCCTGTTGATCGGGAGGGGTGTGGCGTACCGCATAGCGGAGTAAACAGACCTCCAACGGTCGAAACGGGGGTCCTGTTGATCGGGAGGGGTGTGGCGTACCGCAAAATGGAGGAAACGGACCTCCTACGGTCGAAACGGGGGTCCTGTTGATCGGGAGGGGTGTGGCGTACCGCAAAACGGAGGAAACGGACTTGTGTTGGAGCGCTACGGTCGAAATGGGGGTCCTGTTCATCGGGAGGGGTGTGGCGTACCGCAAAACGGGACTTCACGAGATACTGTTCATCTCCACCATCGACCCCCTCCAGCCTCCACGAGCTACTGTTCATCCACCGTCGACCTCCTCCAGCCTCCACGGGCTCCTGTTCATCCAGCCTCCACCGCGCGCTACTCCACCGGCTACTGTTCAACCACCCCTCCACCGTCTACTGTTCATCCAGCCCTCCACACCACGGGGTCCTGTTCAACCACCCCAACACGGGCACCCCTCCAACGTCTACTGTTCATCCTGCCCTCCATGGGGTGGTCCTGTTCATCCAGCCCTCCACGGGGTCCTGTTCATCCAGCCCCAACCGGCTTGATCGATCGGGGGTCCTGTTCATCCAGAGGCAACACCATGGGGTCATGTACATCCAGAGGCAGCATCGATCGGCTTCAGTTAGCAGCAGTAGCCAAGGAATTGCTCGATCGGGTTCAGTTAACAGCCATCGATCGATCGCTTGGGTTCAGTAACGCGTAGCCTGCAGTGCAATCGCTCGAGTTCAGTTAGAGCCCAACACCTCGCTCGGGTTCAGTTAGAGCCAACGCCTCACACACACGCGCGTACGTGTACGAGAGAAACGCGCATCGCTCGCCCCCCGACCTCCCACTGTAACCGGGAACTCCCCGAAATTTTCCTCCCCCTCGCTTCTACCATGGTTTTTTCCGTCATGGATGGCCCAAAGAATGTCATGCAGCTGCGTCTCCGGCCCGCCCAGGATGAAAAGCCCATTTTCTGTCATGATTTTTTGTCATAGAAGTAGGAGCCCACCACATCTATGATGATACCGGGTTTTGTCACAATTATCGTCATAGAAGTGTCATATGTATGATAGAAAAAAATTTCGTTCGGTCCAAAATGTCACAGATGTGTCTTTTTTTGTAGTGATCATCAGTGGGCTGTATACACACAAGAAGAGGTGATCCATCGGAATTAGTTGCCAGGCGCCACAGAGTATATCGGTGTTGCTCGTGATCATCACCATCGGCATCTCCCCCTTGGTTATAATTTTTTTCAAGTATAGGTGGTGGGATGTTCACAGGACCTTGGAAACACAAGAAGAAGGTTAATTAGTAAAGGGAAACTTGCTAACCCGCATGCATGTGGATGAAACAATTATAATTACGGTGGAAGACAAATGTACCGAAACTACGAGGATACCATGCAAAAAGAGTGCCACGAGTGGTGGCAGCAAACACAAGGCCCTCATATTGAATTGCATCACAGTACTCATCCGTGTACAGAAACTGATTTTTGAGCAATATCCATCAAGTGAACCCATCAAGGACGGCAACAAGCTTGTCGAAGATAGCAACAACATCATAGTTTTTGTAATTCTAAGAGCGGTTGGGAACTCGACAAATTGCTATCTTCCATAGACGACAGTCACCATGATCATATTTGAACGTGCGTACATTACCAGTGTGCTCAACCTCTGGGCAGTGTGCTGAGATTTTTGGAAGTGGAACCCGGTGACGAGTGTACACATTCACAAGTTCCCACTCGTAGTTGGACCCAATGTAAACAACCCAATCTCCATTTGCGCCCGCCCAAGCCTTGCCCTCAAGCGATGGCATCTTAACATCACACGTATCATTATCAAGCGGCATCAACTTGCATAGGGCAAGGTCTCCGTCGTGCCGGCGCCAGTCATCAGGGTCACGGCAAAGAAGATAGGGGAGATCAAACCGCTCCTTGACCCTTGAGTTCCTTGATGTTATTAGTTGAGTCGAGAATGGGCTGGAACGAACCTGCCATGCTAGCCGAGGTGATGACGTCGCACTGATTAATGAGTTCCTCCACCACGTCATCTTTCAGATCGGGGCAAGAATAAAGAGGTCTTTTCTGGCCTGTTCCCTCCATGGATAAGACGATAGAACAATGGCAGAAGAAAGGGTGAAGGGCTGAAGGAAAATGGAGGAGGGAGAGGAAGAGCGTGCGACAGCAGTTCCAAATCGAGAGGGAAAGGCGAAGAGTCGGTGGACCGTTGCGAGTTTGCCACGGTTCACAAAGAGGCGCCCCGGCCTACACGTCCGTTCGAAAATACTCCTACTTGCCGTCGTCTCACTGATATGTTGGAACGGGACCACATGTCAACGAAACATGGTGTGTAATTTCTCGTGCAAAATGCGATCTGGCCGCGTTGGCCTGAGGTGTCGCATTAGTTATCGACCTTTATTTTTTTAATGGCGTGCCGATCAGTTTTGAAGCACGACTAACTGGTACTGTACGTGGAGAGGATGACAGCAGGGACCCGCCAAGGTCATGGCAGAACGCAAGCAAGTGCCTCCTTATTTCAAGCAAATAAAAAGAATGGCTCCTTCAAGTGGATTTCTGACATCTGGGTCCCATGCCATTGTCAACGTAGTCAATAAACGAGAGAATTGCACAACGAGAGGCTGACACCAGGGACCCAGCAGCTCGCCCAGTTATTTTTGTTTTGGGTTATTTTGATTAATAAATGCCACTCCAAATCTGGTGTATCCGAGAAATGCCATTGCAATTTCCAAACTTTGAAAAATGCCATTTCATGCCATTTCTAGTGGCATTTTTCGAAGTCTGGAGTGGCGTTTTTCAAAGTTTGCAAACTGCAGTGGCGTTTTTCAAAGTTTGTAAAAATTGCAGTGGCATTTTTCAAAGTTTGGAAATTGCAATGGCATTTTTATGAATCTCCATAATTGGAGTGGCATTTATCTAATTTTTTTTGAGACGGAAGCAGGGTGTCAACTGGGCTGTGCGGGACACTCTGGCCTGTCTAGGCAACCTTTTCTTTTATGTTTACCACAGACCAGCCCAGTAGTTTTTTTTCTTTCTGAAAATGGCTAGCCCAGTTCTTTTGTGATTTGTCAAGTAAGTCGCTTTATCAGGCCTGCTGGGCTACAAATCTTTCAAGACGAGGAGAGCTTCCTTTGACTGGCTGAGAAAATGGCCTATCAGTAATGATAAATGGGATGTACATTTGTAAAACACATCAAATCGGCAATTATTTTCAAATATCATTTTTTTCATTTCGAGATTTTAAATTGCATTGATTTTTATGCATGGACAATTTATTGGATTTTATATTGATATACATTTATTTTTAAAATCAGTCTGAATGTGACAAGAAATTTTGGGATTAAAAATAGTTTAGACCGCACCGACATATGCAAAATTCCGTATGTGACATGGAAGAGTAACCCATGACTCTAACTCTTTGTGCATTTGCAGTCCAAAGCAAATTTTAAATATGCACAAATTTAGGGGGAGCTCTTACTTATCGCATACTTCTCAAAGCGACAATATATTTCATGTTTATTATCTTTTGTTGAAGCTTCGATCTATATGTTGTCATCAATTACCAAAAAGGGGGAGATTGAAAGTGCAACTATCCCTAGGTGGTTTTGGTAATTCATAACAACATATAGCTCATTGAGCTAATACTATTCCAAGATAATTATTTCAGGAAAGCTCAATGATTGGCATGGCATGGATGTGAAAGTGGAACCCTCAAAATGCTAAGGACAATGGATTGGCTCAAGCTCAAAAGCTCAAGACTCTTCATTTTATATTTTAGTGATCCAAGATCACATTGAGTCCATAGGAAAAGCCAATACTATTAAGGAGGGATGAGGTGTTGCTTAATGAGCCTCTTGCTTCATGTGCTTAGTGATATGCTCCAAAAACCCTCAACTACTTTCCCATATCCACATATGACCTAAACTCTAAGCCAAACTCGGTCCTACCGATTCTTCCTATCCGGCGCCACCGAGTTTCACTTGTCATTAGCCACTGCCAAACCCTAGCAATTTGGTTCTACCGATAAGGATCTCGGTCCCACCGAGATGGGGTTGCAAACTCTCTGTTTCCCTTTCGATAACTTTTCGGTCCCACCGAAAGAGCGAATCGGTCCCATCGAGATTGCAATGTAAACTCAGTGTTTCCCCTTTGTAACTTTTCGGTCTCACCGAGTTCCACTCGGTCTCACCGAAAGAGCAAATCGGTCCCACCGAGTTTGCCTGACCAACTCTCTAGTTAGCTAATTACCAAATTCGGTCTCACCGAGTTTGTGTAATCGGTCTCACCGAGATTACGTTATGCCCAAACCCTAACCGAATCGGTCCTACCGAGTTGCATGTCAGTCCCACCGAAATTCCTAATGGTCACTAGGTTTACTATTTCGGTCGGACCGAGTTTTCTGATTCGGTCCCACCGAGATTGGTAAATTGTGTGTAATGGTTGGATTTTGGGTGGAGGCTATATATACCCCTCCACCTCTTTCTCATTAAGTGAGAGAGCCATCAGAACACACACACCATTCCAACTCATATGTTCTGAGAGAGAACCACCTACTCATGTGTTGAGACCAAGACATTCCATTCCTACCATATGAATCTTGATCTCTAGCCTTCCCAAGTTGCTTTACACTCAAATCTTCTTTCCACCAAATCCAAATCCTATGAGAGAGAGTTGAGTGTTGGGGAGACTATCATTTGAAGCACAAGAGAAAGGAGTTCATTACCTACACACCATTTGTTACTTCTTGGAGAGTGGTGTCTCCTAGATTGGCTAGGTGTCACTTGGGAGCCTCCGACAAGATTGTGGAGTTGAACCAAGGAGTTTGTAAGGGCAAGGAGATCGCCTACTTCGTGAAGATCTACCGCTAGTGAGGCAAGTCCTTCGTGGGCGATGGCCATGGTGGGATAGACAAGGTTGCTTCTTCATGGACCCTTTGTGGGTGGTTGCTTCTTTGTGGACCCTTCATGGACTCGCGCAACCGTTGCCCTTGGGTGGAGCCCTGTGTGGACTCGTGCAACCATTACCCTTCGTGGGTTGAAGTCTCCATCAACGTGGATGTAGGATAGCACCACCTATCCGAACCACGGGAAAAACATCCGTGTCTCCAATAGCGTTTGACTTCTCCAAACCCTTCCCTTTATACTCTTGCAAGTTGCATGCTTTACTTTCCGCTGCCCATAAACTCTTTGCATGCTTGCTTGAATTGTGTGATGATTGCTTGACTTGTCCTAAAATAGCTAAAATCTGCCAAGAACTAAAATTGGGAAAAGGTTAAGTTTTTAATTGGTCAAGTAGTCTAATCACCCCCCCTCTAGACATACTTCGATCCTACAAGTGGTATCAGAGCCAGGTTTCCATTTGCTTGATCTCCATAGCTTTTGGTGGTCATAGCCTTGGTTTCACAACCTAGGAGAGTATGGCGTCTAGCGAGGGAAATTATCACCGAAGAGGTCCTTACTTTGATGGTACTAATTTTGCTAGTTGGAAGCATAAAATGAAAATGCATATTCTTGGACATAACCCCGCTGTTTGGGCTATTGTGTGTGTTGGTTTGCAAGGTGACTTCTTTGATGAGAGAGAACCAAACCGTGAAGCTACCGCGGATGATTTGAAGATGTTGCAATACAATGCTCAAGCTTGTGATATTCTCTTCAACGGATTATGCCCAGAAGAATTCAACAAAATCAGCCGCCTTGAGAATGCAAAGGAAATTTGGGACACTTTGATTGATATGCACGAAGGTACCGACTCCGTCAAGGAATCCAAGTTGGATGTGCTTCAAAGCCAACTTGACAAGTTCAAGATGAAGGATGGTGAAGGTGTCGCTGAAATGTACTCTAGGCTTGCTCTCATCACAAATGAGATTGCCGGCTTAGGAAGTGAAGAGATGACCGATAGATTCATCATCAAGAAGATCCTAAGAGCCTTGGATGGAAAATATGATATCGTGTGCACATTGATCCAAATGATGCCAAATTACAAAGATCTCAAGCCAACGGAAGTGATTGGAAGAATTGTTGCTCATGAGATGTCACTTAAGGATAAAGAGGAACTTCACAACAAGTCAAGTGATGCCTATAAAGCCTCATGTGAAGCACCTACATCATCAAGTGAGAAACAAGACTTCAATGAAGAATTGAGCTTAATGGTGAAGAACTTCAACAAGTTCTACAAGAGTAGAAGCAAAGATAGAAGCTCCAAGTCAAGGTCCTACAATGACAAAAGATCTTCTAGTCGAGAGAGAAACTGTTACAATTGTGGAAGACCCGGACACTATTCCAACGAGTGTACGGCTCCCTAAAAGAAAAGAGAAGATTCTCCAAAAAGAAGAAGCAAAGGATCACCACCAAGAGAGAGAAGGAGTAGAGATGATCGTTATGAACGAAGATACTCACGGAGAAGCAAGGATTCGAAAAGGAAGGAAAAATCATCAAGGAGCTACACAAGACGAAGACATCAAGCTCATGTTGGTGAATGGGTATCCGGCTCCGACTCCGACAGCCACTCCGAGAGAAGTTATCACTCCGACTCCGAAGATACTCAATATGGAGGTGTTGCCGGTCTAGCACTTGTGTCAACCAACTCCTACGACATATTTGACTCACCAAATGAAGGAATTGGAAGATGCCTCATGGCCAAAGGTCCTAAGGTAACACACCCCGAGTATGTTGATTTCGATAGTGATGAAGATGACTTGTTAGGTGATGATTTACTTGGTGACAACTCTAGTGATGAATACTATGATGAAAGACCAATTAATCATGCTAATCAAGATAAAACGAATGACAATGATAAGGATAAGATTGAGGCTCTAACTAAAGAACTAAAAACTCTTAAGTTAGCTCATGACACTATCTTCGAAGATCATCGAGAACTTTTAAGAGCTCATGAGAAGCTACACTTTGAAAAACTCAATCTTGAGCAAGAGCATGAGTTCTTAAAGGCAATCAATGATGATCTTCGCAAGAAAAGTTCTTCTTACATTGCCAAGCGTTTACTCTTATCCACTTACATGCCTCAAGTCAAATCTAACAAGAAAGATTCTTCCGCTAGTAGTAGCAATGATCATGCTAAATCCAATATTGTTGCTTCTAGTAGTTCTCTTGATTCCACTAATGATTCTCTTAGCCAAGTTACACTTGAGCAAGAAAATAGCTTATTGAAGGGAATTATAGAGAAAGGAGTGTACAAAAGCCTTGCCGGGAGTAAGCAATTCGAGGAAATTGTGTGCAAGCAAGGAATGCACCGAAAGAATCAAGGTATTGGTTGAACGAAAGTTCAATGCCAATGGAGTTGAATGGGAAGAAGATCAATACCCCAAGACAAAGTTTGTCCCTCAACAAGAGAAGTTTTTCAAGGGGACACAAGCTCAAGATGATCTTCCACCACAAGACTACGAGCAAAAAGGCAAGAACAAGCTTCAAGAGGAAATTGATGCATTTGAAGAAGCTCCTAAGACCTTAGTCAAGTGGATTCCCAAGACTACTTCAAGCTCCACTTCATCAAGTACGACTACAACTCCAAGGATTCCCATCAAGATGATGTGGATCCAAAAGAAGAAGAACTAGAAAGTTCTTGAGGGTGACTCCGCCAACATACTTCACTCTTATCATTTTGGCAAGAACAAGTGCAATCAACTTCCACATCTTGCACTAGTTCAAGGAGTCACAAACCCTCTTGTTGGTAAGACAAGGGACAAGGTAACCTAAAAGTTTTCATGGACATCATCTTTTGTGAGCATCACTCTATGTCTATGGATATCCTTGTTTGTTCCTTGTGGGACTAACCCATGTAGGTATTGAAAGTGCAATTCACTCAAATGGATAGCTCCAAGAGATCTACATCAACATTGAGCATCCACATCTTCAATGTCTACATGAAGTCATCATCGACAAAACCCAAGGTTAGTTCATCCCTCTTAGGGGGGATATCACATCTAGGGGGAGCTTTACTCTAAGACTGAGCTAAAGCAACTCTAAAGATGTGAACAAAACAATGCTTTATGTAAAAGTGGTAACCCCACTTGAGCTTAAACGATGAGTATGACCTATGATCAAGTGTTCTCACTTGACTCCTAAGTCAACATACTCATATATAGATGACCCAGTCATCGCAAATTGCTTGATAGATGCTAGAATTGGTTGTGCATGCTTTGCCACATATTCCATTTGCTACCTTATTGTGTGAGCATGCTGATTGCATATTTTACTCATTCGAGGACATCCACTTGTTGCTTTGATTGTTCGGCTTTATCTTCTTTTGCCAAGTGGATGGACAAGAATGCCTAAGAACCTCCTCTAGTTATCTATGCTTTTCTCGTCTCAAACTCTATTCATGCTGCATCACAAAATTTGATCAAGTCAGATTCGAACCACTCTGTGTGAGGAGCGCTCGGAGTCCCCGATTCGTCATAGACTTAAACTTCCAAAACCTCTTTATGATTCTCGGTCTGACCGATACTCCACTTTCGGTCCTACCGAGATCATTAAGTTGATCTAAGTTTTCAATCTCGATGCAATCGATTTGAACCTTTCGGTCTCACCGAGTTTCAGTAACTGCACGCAGTTATGAATCTCGGTGCCACCGAGTTGTTCAACTCGGTCACACCGACAGGGTCGGGCTATATATATAGTCACGGGCAAAATTTGGAAATTTCTCCGAACCCCTTCGCCCGCGCGATAGCCTGCTCTGCCCTTGAGGTCTCCGCATCGTCTTCTCGCCGCCAGCAGCCTCCAGTCGCTGGTCTCCATCGCCGTCAACGGGATTTCTGCCCAGCCGTTGCCACCGTAGCAAGTCCACGCCGAACTAGGGTATGGACTTGATCTTTGTGCCATTCCTCAATATGATTCCTAGCACATTGTGATCATATTGTTTCTGGCCACGTTTGATAAACTTCTATCCAGTCAAAACGCTCATAGATTAGGTTTGATTCGAAAATTCTAGGTTTAGGTTTCCGCCGAAACCATCTCGGACCCACCGAGTTGAAAAAACTCGGTCCCACCGATTTGGCTTATGCCATTGCACAAGTAAAACTCGGTCTGACCGAGAATTACCATCGGTGTGACCGATTTTTGAACTCAGTGAAACCCTAGCAGTCTCGGTGCCACCGAACTGTGACTCGGTCTGACCGAGTTCACTAGTTTAGGTTCCAAAACTGCTTCGGTATCACCGAGTTTGAAAATCGGTAGATCCGAGATGATTTCAGTGGGAAACTAAAACTAAGTTTTTGGATCATTCTTTTTGCAAAAATCTCTGCATTTTGTGATGCTCATCCACTCTATCTCTTCTATAATCTATTCACAGGGTCAGCAGTCAGTTTGCAACATGTCAGACCAGAGTGACAGCCAAAACTTGTCAGAGCAGCAAGTGCAGTTGAGTGAGGGCACTAGCCCCTCAAGTTCCTCAGATGAAGGCAGCAGGAGCACTCCTAGTAATTTGCCAAAAGCTGCCACGAGACAAAGGAAGAAGAAAACCTCAGATTCTGAAGATGAGGACTATATGGCAGAGGAAGAGGCCACCTCCAAGAGAGTTGAGCCAGCTCAAGGCTCAAAGCCAGGCCTGAAAATCAAGAGGCCAGCAGGCAGGCAACCCATGTCAAAGGCTAGAGCCTCAACTGAGAAGCCTGCTCCCATTGAGCCCGTTGCAGCTGAGGGCAAGAAGAGGAAAGAAACAGTGAAGAAGACTGTAGCCAGAGTGCTTGGGAAAGCCTCCATCATGGTAGAAGAGGAGGAGGAAGAAGAAGCAGCTGCACCAGCGCCCAAGGCAGCCAAACTTATGGGAGATGCCATAAGGTCAGGGGGAGCTGCATCCAAGCCCAAGGAAGCACCTAAGGCTGCATCTAAGCCTAAGAGTGCACCAAAGAGGAACACACGGATCATTCCTGCAGCTGAGAAGAACAAGGCCCCAGTGCCTGAGACTGTTGCTGAGGATGAGGAAGAGAGTGTCCTTCGGAAGCTCAAGCCCAAGATCCCAGACCACAACGATGATCATCCTGTGGCTGAGGATATGAAGCTCAGGAGAGACTCAGGGCTCAGGAAGTGGAGAGAAGCAGATCCATATGCTTCTAGGAGAAGGACTGCAGTGGACTACAGATTTCATACCAATGAGCAGCAAGATTTCTATGAGACAGTGCTACTTGACAAGAAGCCAATCGTATGTGACATGAGATGGGTCGACTGGACCTATATCAAGGACAATGAAGAGTACTACCCAGGAGTTCAGGACATCTTCAAGGCGTGTGGAGTAGAGGACTTTGTTGGGCAGAAGCTCACAAAGTGGAATGAGGAATTGATCATGCAATTCTACTCCACAGCACACTTTTATCCGGATGGCAGGATCACATGGATGTCAGAAGGTACAAGGTACAACTCTACTGTTGAGGAATGGGCGAAGCTAATCAATGCCCCAGAGGAGCAAGTAGATGACTTGGACATTTATGCCAAGAAAAAGATGGACCACAACTCCATGTCCAACATGTACAAGGAGATTCCGAATGAAGCACTTGACACGTTCAAGTTTGGCTCAGTGCATTATCTGCTCTCTGGATTGCCTACGATCAACTGGATCCTTAGGCACACCCTTCTGCCCAAGTCTGGAGATCACAAGATGATCAGAGGTCACGCGATCAATTTGCTTCATGTTTTTGACGTGCCTCAAAAATTCAAAGTTATGAGCCTCATAGTGGAAACGATCAAAAGGACTGCGGCAGATCAGAAGAGGAGCTGTGGATATGCCCCTCAGATTCAGGAGCTCATCAACTCCAAGATGGGCACGGGCGTATATTTGTTGGATAAGGAACACCTGCCCATCCATCCAGATTTCGAGAACAATGAAGTTGTGATGACAGAGAATGAACCATCATCTGCCCATGCACAAGCTCAGAGGAGAAGGCGAAGAAGGAGAAAGCTGCCAGGATGCCTACTCAAGCGGAGGCATCTGATTACTTCCTGAAAACCAAACAAGAGCAGCTCAGTTACTTGATTGCGTCCACCCTGCGGATTGAGCAGAGTATAGCCACCCTGACTCAGAACCAGGCGAGCTTAGAGAGGATCATGGAACAAAGATTCTATGACTTGGACATCAAGGTGACAAAGATACAGACTGTCGTGGAGCAGCTCCAGGACGACATGAATGAGAGGAGAGGCAGGACCACGACTCATGCTTTTGCGAGGGTGCCACGAGGTCCGAGGTCGTCTGCACTGCCAGTTGCTGACACCAGAGCTACAACGTCTGCACTAGCAACAACCTTCGTTCCACCAGCTCCAGCATCCACTTCAGCCTCGACTCCGACCATGTCTACCGAAGGCTTTGTCCTTGGAGTGCTTCAGACTCCTCCACCACCTAAAGATCAAGCCTGAGCGTCGATCTAGTGCTATGCATTTTCTAGGAACTTTTTGGTAACTTGTTGCCAAAGGGGGAGAAGATGAATAGATCATAGGCTTCGAGAGAGAGAGTGTTGCTTTTCTCTCTTGCTTTATATGTGTTTGATCATAAGCTACACTTAATGTTTGCTTAATGCTTGCTTAAATATTACCATTCTATCTATCGTTTGTGATCATTCACTATTCATGGTGATGAATGCATGCATTTCAATCTCATCATTTTGAGCGCTCCACCAAGATGTATGTGACATGGAAGAGTAACCCATGACTCTAACTCTTTGTGCATTTGCAGTCCAAAGCAAATTTTAAATATGCACAAATTTAGGGGGAGCTCTTACTTATCACATACTTCTCAAAGCGACAATATATTTCATGCTTATTATCTTTTGTCGAAGCTTTGATCTATATGTTGTCATAAATTACTAAAAAGGGGGAGATTGAAAGTGCAACTATCCCTAGGTGGTTTTGGTAATTCATAACAACATATAGCTCATTGAGCTAATACTATTCCAAGATAATTATTTCAGGAAAGCTCAATGATTGGCATGGCATGGATGTGAAAGTGGAACCCTCAAAATGCTAAGGACAATGGATTGGCTCAAGCTCAAAAGCTCAAGACTCTTCATTTTATATTTTAGTGATCCAAGATCACATTGAGTCCATAGGAAAGCCAATACTATTAAGGAGGGATGAGGTGTTGCTTAATGAGCCTCTTGCTTCATGTGCTTAGTGATATGCTCCAAAAACCGTCAACTACTTTCCCATATCCACATATGACCTAAACTCTAAGCCAAACTCGGTCCTACCGATTCTTCCTATCCGGCGCCACCGAGTTTCACTTGTCATTAGCCACTGCCAAACCCTAGCAATTCGGTTCTACCGATAAGGATCTCGGTCCCACCGAGATGGGGTTGCAAACTCTCTGTTTCCCTTTCGTAACTTTTCGGTCCCACCGAAAGAGCGAATCGGTCCCACCGAGATTGCAATGTAAACTTAGTGTTTCCCCTTTGTAACTTCTCGGTCTCACCGAGTTCCACTCGGTCTCACCGAAAGAGCAAATCGGTCCCATCGAGTTTGCCTGACCAACTCTCTGGTTAGCTAATTACCAAATTTGGTCTCACCGAGTTTTTGTAATCGGTCTCACCGAGATTACGTTATGCGCAAACCCTAACCGAATCGGTCCTACCGAGTTGCATGTCAGTCCCACCGAAATTCCTAACGGTCACTAGGTTTACTATTTTGGTCGGACCGAGTTTTCTGATTCGGTCCCATCGAGATTGGTAAATTGTGTGTAATGGTTGGATTTTGGGTGGAGGCTATATATACCCCTCCACCTCTTTCTCATTAAGTGAGAGAGCCATCAGAACACACACACCATTCCAACACATATGTTGTGAGAGAGAACCACCTACTCATGTGTTGAGACCAAGACATTCCATTCCTACCATATGAATCTTGATCTCTAGCCTTCCCAAGTTGCTTTACACTCAAATCTTCTTTCCACCAAATCCAAATCCTATGAGAGAGAGTTGAGTGTTGGGGAGACTATCATTTGAAGCACAAGAGAAAGGAGTTCATTACCTACACACCATTTGTTACTTCTTGGAGAGTGGTGTCTCCTAGATTGGCTAGGTGTCACTTGGGAGCCTCCGACAAGATTGTGGAGTTGAACCAAGGAGTTTGTAAGGGCAAGGAGATCGCCTACTTCGTGAAGATCTACCGCTAGTGAGGCAAGTCCTTCGTGGGCGATGGCCATGGTGGGATAGACAAGGTTGCTTCTTCGTGGACCCTTTGTGGGTGGTTGCTTCTTCGTGGACCCTTCATGGGTGGAGCCCTTCGTGGACTCGCGCAACCGTTGCCCTTGGGTGGAGCCCTGTGTGGACTCGCACAACCATTACCCTTCGTGGGTTGAAGTCTCCATCAACGTGGATGTAGGATAGCACCACCTATCCGAACCACGGGAAAAACATCGTGTCTCCAATAGCGTTTGACTTCTGCAAACCCTTCCCTTTATACTCTTGCAAGTTGCATGCTTTACTTTCCGCTGCCCATAAACTCTTTGCATGCTTGCTTGAATTGTGTGATGATTGCTTGACTTGTCCTAAAATAGCTAAAATCTGCCAAGAACTAAAATTGGGAAAAGGTTAAGTTTTTAATTGGTCAAGTAGTCTAATCACCCCCTCTAGACATACTTCGATCCTACACTATCGGTGGCAAGGTGATGAAGATGACTATGAAGTCGTCCATGGGGGCCGGGCAAGAAATGAGGAAGGGCAACAAGACAAGTACCACCGCGGCGAGGGCGAGCGAGAAGATGAAGAATCTCCAGGACATGATCATGACGGTGATGCTGTACACAATCATCATGTAGAAGATGTCGTACATGATGATGAGGAAGATCAAGACGAAGGGCATGATCATGAAGATGAAGATGCCGGAGCAGACGACGATGGAGGATGGGTGCAAGACCCTCATATTCAAGAGCTGCTTCTCAAGCAGACGGATAACGCAAGAGTTGCCGCCCGAGAGAAAGCCAAGCTGGATCAACTGGAGATAGACGCGGTTACTCCATTGTATGAAGGATGCAGGCCCGAGGATACCCGCCTGAAAGTAACGCTCATGGCTCTGGAGATGAAGGTAAAACACAAAATGACCGACGCATGCTTCGACGAGAACATGTCATTTTGGCACGAACGTCTTCCCAAGGGGAACAAGTGCCCGACCAGTTTCGAGGAGGCGAAGAAAATCGTGTGTCCTCTGGATTACCGCACGTGAAATACCATGTGTGCATGAACAATTCTATCATTTATCGGGACGAGCACGCGGAGTCTACCATATGTCCGGTGTGCGGCGTCACTCGATACAAGAAGAGGAAGAAAGCTCCTCAAAAATCGGTGTGGTACTTTCCGATCACTCCTCATTTGAAGCGGTATTTCGCGGACCCTAAGGTAGCAAAGCTCCTGCGTTGGCACGCGGATAGGGAGGAGAAGAAGCAGGAAGATGACGGAAATGATCCGGAGATAAATAAAAAAGACAAGATGCTGAGTCACCCTAAGGATGCGAGCCAGTGGCAAGCGTTGAACTTCAAATACCCAGAATTTGGGAAGGATCCAAGGAACATCGTGCTGGGCGCGAGCACCGATGGAGTCAATCCGTTTGGCAGCCAGAGAAGCACACATAGCACCTGGCCTGTGTTTGTGTGGATGTACAACCTTCCCCCCTGGTTGTGCATGAAGAGGAAGTACATCCACATGAGTATGCTAATTGAAGGGCCGAAACAACCAGGGAACGACATCAATCTGTATCTGGGGCTGCTGAAGGAGGAGCTAGACACGCTGTGGAAAACGCCAGCCAATACGTGGGACGCCGCAGAGAAAGAATATTTCCCTATGAGAGCCGCACTGCTCACGATGGTGCACGACTATCTCGGTTACGGATATCTCGCGGGGCAGTTAGTCCATGGATTTTCTGGATGCGTAAGGTGCATGGATGACACAATGTATCGCCAGCTAGATAGAGATCTCGAGTCTTCAAAAACCGTGTTCATGGGACATCGAAGGTGGCTTCACGACGATGACCCGTGGAGGAAACGCAAGGATCTGTTCGATGGTGAAACCAAACCCCGAAAACGCCCGTGTACGAGGAGCGGCGAGGAAATAGATGAGCTGTTGAAAAATTGGAAAGACTGCCCACTGCCGGGAAAGAAGCAAAAGGCGCCAGAGCCGGGAAAGAAGCGAAAGGCGCCAGAGCCGCTGCTGAAGGTATGGAAAACGAGGTCTGTTTTCTGGGACTTGCCATACTGGAAGATCCACCGTGTGCCTCACAGCCTTGATGTCATGCATATCACGAAGAACATGTGCGAGAGTCTGCTTGGTACCCTACTCAACATGCCAGAGAGGACCAAAGATGGGCCGAAAGCAAGGGCAGACTTGAAATCAATGGGCATCAGGCAGGATCTTCACGCTAATGATGATGATGATGATGATGAGGCGAAGCAGGACACAGAAAGTCGTCGCAAAGGCAAAAAGGCCAAGAAGACCAGAAATGACTACCCTCCCGCGTGCTTCACTCTAAGTCAGGAGGAGATCGAGCAGTTTTTCACCTGCCTCCTAGGAGTAAAACTTCCTTACGGTTACGCGGGGAAGATAAGCAGATACCTAGACCCATCAAAGCAGAAGTTCAGCGGGATGAAGTCTCACGACTGTCACATGCTGATGACGCAGATACTTCCAGTTGCAATCCGTGGGATCATGGACGCGCACGTCCGTGAAACGCTATTTGGCCTATGCAACTTTTTCGACGTCATCTCTCGGAAGTCGATTGGCGTGAAGCAACTCAAAAGGCTACAGGAAGAGATCGTGGTGATACTATGCGAGCTTGAGATGTACTTCCCGCCCGCATTCTTCGATGTTATGGTGCATCTGCTGGTCCATATCGTGGAGGATATCATCCAACTCGGGCCGACATTCCTGCACAGCATGATGCCGTTCGAAAGGATGAATGGTGTCATCAAAGGATATGTTCGCAACATGTCACGTCCAAAGGGAACTATAGCCAGGGGCTTACTGACCGAAGAGTGCATCTCCTACTGCACGAATTATCTAGGCATCGAGAACCCCGTTGGTCTGCCCGTCAACAGGCACCTCGGCAGGCTCGCTGGATGGGGTCACCATGAGGGTCGCCGCGAAATGCATGTCGACTTCGAGGGTCGACTCGCCAACTTTGAAAGAGCAAACCTAGTCGCGCTACAACACATAGATGTGGTCGATCCTTGGGTGGTAGAGCACAAAACCTTTATTGAGAAGACGTACAATGACCGAGGCCAACAGAGAACGGACGGAGATATACTCAAAGAGCACAACTCATGTTTCACGCGTTGGTTCAAGCAGAAGCTTCTGTCGTACCCTTTACATGAGGATTCTTCCACGGAAGAACAACTCATATTCTCCTTGTCACAGGGCGCCGAGCACAACCTGATGACCTATGAGGCATACGATATCAACGCTACACATTCTACACCGAGAACAAGGACATGAAGAGAGATAGTTATCAGAACTCCGGGGTAACGATGGAATCCTACACCGGTAATGACAAGGACAGATACTACGGAAGGATCGAGGAGATCTGGAAGCTGAGCTACGCTGGAGAGAAGGTCCCGATGTTCCGTGTCAGATGGGCCAAGAGCATCCTAAAAGAAGACCGGTATTTCACCACCATGGTTATACCCGAAGCCAAATCCAAGACCGTGGGCGCAAACGTCACCGCGAAAAATGAGCCATGGTTACTGGCTTCCCAAGTGGACCAATGCTTCTTCATTACCGACCCGTCAAAGCCCAGTCGTGTTGTCGTGAGGAGAGGCAAAAGGAAGATCATCGGAATGGAGGGAGTAGCCAATGAGCAAGACTTCGACAAGTACGGTGACCCGAAGATCGAACATGCCGACGACGATGAAGTAGCAGCACACACCACAAGAAGAAGCAGGACCACCCTACCTAAAGGACGTCCGTTCCACAGAAGAACTCCATTTGCGAAAAAGAAGGGCAAGAAGATTGTGAACTGATAGCTAGCTAAGATCGATTGTATTTAAATCGTAGTCTTCATTTCTCGATTGTATTTCATGGGCACTTTTTGATATCATGAATATTTTTAAATTTCATGGGCACTTTTTGAATTCATGAGGACACTTGATCTCGATCCCCCTCCATCTTGATCTTGATTCCCCCTCCATCTCGATCTCGATCCCCCTCCATCTCGATCCCACCCGCACCCTCCCCCGCTCCACCGTCACAAATGAATGCAACTAAAAATCCAAAAAAACAAATTTGATTATATTTTCAAATAACAAATTTGATGATATTTTCAAATAATAAATTTGATGATATTTTTTTAAAAATTATTACTGTTTTTATAAAAATCTATTACTGTTTCATATTCATATGCATTTTCTAAAAAATTATTAGATGCAACAAAAAATAATAAAAAATTACTTATGGTGCACCGCTGGCTGGTGCGCCACTGCATTGCAAAAAAAAGATTACTTATGGCGCACCGCTCGGGGGTGCGCCATTGCTATCAAAAAACATTCTAATGGCGCACCGCCAGGGGGTGCGCCATTAGTAATGTCCCCGCTAGCCAGATCCACTTCCCCCCTCGCCAGATCCACTTCCCCCCTCGCCACACCCTCACGCGCACCCCCTCCTTCCACCGCCCACTCCACCGTCGCCGCCCTGCCTCCTCGGGCTCCACCGCCGTCGCCCTGCCTCCTTGAGCCGGGCAGCCACACGCGCCCAGCCTCCGCGGCCCCGACTCCGGCACCGCAGC
>NC_041382.1:530527616-530546350 GCF_002162155.2 Triticum dicoccoides | reverse complement strand
CGCCCCCGCCCAGGAACGCCGCCGCCGAAGCTACGTCGGTGACCGGTCCATAGGCAGGTAGCCACCACCCCTCCTTCCTCCTCCCTCCCCCTTCCTCCTTCCCTATTGCATCCTATGCCCGCTCAAAATCCCCCCTGATTTCTGCACTGGATGAGCACCTGCCCTGCTGCTGCTCGCCCTCGCCCCGCCTGCACCGGCCCCCGCCTCTGCTCTCGCCCCGCGCATCGCGCTCGGCCTACCGCCGGCTGAGCCCCGACCCCGCCCGCATGACCCTGCTGCCGCTGCTCTGTCGTGGTTGCACGCCTGCGCCGCCACGCTGCTCTGCTGCTCTACATGCTGCTATCGCTGCCTCCTTTCCTCATCCTTGCTGCTCTCTACTGCTTCTACTCCATCTTTATGCTATGAGAAATAACTATCATCGAAATCTTGCTTTGTGATTGAGTAATCTGCTAGTATAATTGTGTGTTCACTGCTTGTTCTTGTACCCAGAGCAGTTGGTGATGTTGCAAATAGAAGTAGAGTACTTCTTGTTGTACTTGTGATCTTGCAAATAGGAGTTGGAGTAATTTAACTTAACTGGAGTAATTTGTTGCATCTATTGTAGGTGGTCTAGTGCTGCCCATCTACTGCCCATTTCCTCTGGTACCGGAGTTGGAGTTTAGTGTACTGGACACTTTCATAGATTGCTAGGGTACTTCCTCTCCTTTCTCTCCTTTAGTGTACTAGAAACTTCCATAAATTTCAGAAACTTCATATAAAAATTTTATTCACTGTTGCTGATGTACTACTTGTGATGCTGCTCCAGCTGCACTACTTGTGATGCTGCTGCTACTTGTGATTTTGTCAACTTGTGATGCTGCTACTACTTGTGATCTTCTGAAATGACCCCTTTCTCCTGAAATTTTGATTAATTTCCGTTTCGGTTGAGAATGGGGCACTCCTAGGTCAAGAAAATTAGCAAAGGTCATGCCCAATTTTCTTGACCTAGAAGGTGCCCGATTCTCAACCAAAACAAAAATTAATCAACATTTATAGTTTGACCTAGAAGATGCCCAATTTGTTAACTCTAGTTCAGGTGTTGAATGTTAATCTAAGTGTGTGTGATGGTGACTGAACAGATAAATCATGTCTCCCAACATTTTCAGCTAAGTGGACTCTCACACACACACTATCTAGCTTTACACTTAAGAAGTGGCGAGATCTGCTCCCTCCACACAATGTGCAACAAGCAAGCAGGTGGATCTAGGTAGCTTGGCTAGATTAGCTATGAGCCAATGTGGTCAAGTCAAAAGAGATGGTGCAGATGGATGGATAGATGGATGGATGGGAATGCATCACCACTCCACCACCTTCACTTGTCTAGCTTGTGGTTTACCCCTCACTCTCTCATGCACCAGAAGAATATGATACATACATCCACTTTGATAAGCTAAAACTAGTAAGAGAAGCAGGGCAAAAAATAATTTTTGTATTTATTTTAGATCACATACAAAAAATAACCTACCAGCAATACAAATCTAGTTTGAGAAACATGTGATACATGCATCCACTTTGATAAGCTAAAACTAGTAAGAGCAATAGGGCAAAAAATAAATCTATGTACGATATAGGGGTGCTACAGCTATATCCTCCATCCCGTCCCACCGGAGCAAGCAAACCTACAAGCTGCTCCTCATGTTTTTCCCTCTACTAGTAGACTGGAACTTCCCAATGCTGGCTAGTTTGCACCCTCTACAAGTTGCTACTGCTTCCGAATAACCTAACAGCCATCGAAATCTAGTTTGAATCAAAAAAATGTGAGAAAACCCATCAATTGAGGCGGACAACTAGTTGTAGATGAGGAAGGGCATTTGAGGCCCCATCGAGTCTATGAAGATGTGATGGGTCCTGATATATTGACTTGCGGATTTATTTTTTCCTAGACTGCCTCGGTGTCGACAAACCGTAAATGATGAGACCATGATCTTGTTCCTTGACAATAACCAACTTTTTGACCAAACTTTTTTCCTATTTAGAGCGAAACAAGGCCCACAACAATGAGGCCGGCGGTTCAGGCGGCAAGCCATTCTGGGAGTTGTCCTAGGAGATGGAGGAAGAACCTCACCGCTATGAGGACGCCGCGGAAGACACCGGTCCTGACTACACAACCCCTAGTGGCATCGGGGATGACACCACTGATGGTGCCGCTGAGGATGCCACCACAGATGATGGCGGCACACACACAGATGGCAGCCAACCGAAGAAGCAAAGGAAGGACTGGTGCCCGAATGCGCTCCGCACCCTTAAGGAGGAACTCACTCAAGTGGACTCCGACGAGAATCCAACGGAGCCCAAACATATAGTCAAGGGGTACTCGGTTCAGCTCGAGTGCATTCTCCGGAGCACCGTCTCGATCAACACCGAGAACCTTAGGCATAAGGACCGAGGGAATTTGCGCAACCTCCTCTTCACGAAGCTGCACGAACGATACATGTTCCCCGCCAAATTTGAAAACACACGCCTCTCAGGGAATAAAGTGAATAGTGCCACCCTCACGAAGATGAGCACGGCCCTGTCTACTTGGAAAAGCGCGGTGAAGAGAATGATTGATAAAGGTGATAGTTATGAGAAGATCAAGGCGAAATATCCTTTGATGAGCGAAGATGAGTACAAGGAGTTCAAGATCAAGTGCGAGAGCAGTGCAACCTCCGAATCAAGTCTGTGGGGGAAAGAAATGCGGGAGTTGAACTTAGGGGAACACAAACTCGGTCCCGGCGGTTACAGAGTGGCGGAGCCTATATGGGACAAGGAGGACGCGGAGCATGCCGAGCAAGGCCTACCGCCCCACTTCGAGAAATACAACGGTGACAAGCAGACCAGGAACTATGTCAGGGCCCGGTACAAGGAGGACCCAATAACAAAGGAGCTTACCACGGATCCGAAGACCAGGGTGCTTGAGCTTCTTCTGGTAAGGAATACACCCCCGCGTAATTAGCTCCATATGGTTGCACTCTAATTAATCCCCAATATTTCTAAATGGTTCACATTCCTTTCGCAGGACACTGAAAGCAGTAGCGCGGGGTCGTCAAAGAGCTCCCCTTTGGACAGCCCTTTAAATAGGGCGTTGAACGTAATGAAAAACAAGGATAAGCTCACTAAGCCGATGTCAGTTGGTCGTGTGGCCGGCAAAGGCTTGTCCACAAAATGGGGGTCATACTATACCGCTGGTGTGCGGAAGGATAAAAAGACCAGCTCGGAAAGCCAGACGCGCGAGGTTGAAGAACTCAAGGCACAAGTGGCGCGGATTCCGGAGCTTGTCCAAGAGCAAGTGCAACAATAACTTGGAACAACGCTCAACGCCATGGTGCCTACGTTGATTCATGGGCTGACGACATGGATTGCGGGCGGCCAACAAGGGCCTCCCCCGGTTCCCAGCTTCACGGCCAGCAACTCGCACAGCGTGCAGGCGGCGCCATTGGTGTCTCCGGCGGCGCCATTGGTGTCTCCGGCGGCGGCGCCATTGGTGTCTCCGGCGGAGGCAGTATTCGTGTCTCCGGCGTCGACACGGGCATTGGAGCTTAATGCACCCAGGTGTACGCCGGCCGGCACCTCGCCAACAAGTGCCCCCTCCGTCAGTTGCATGCCTGCCGTTGGCGGTGCCTCGACATTAGCCGAGCTCAACGGCATCATGGTAACTAAGCCTCTCGGCCGATGACTTCATCTCCTTGCCTTTGACTGGGCATCCCTGACGCCCTGTACATGTTTTCGCAGGGCACCGCCGACGTTCCTTGCACTCTTCTGCACTTCGCGGGCGCCGAGTTGGTCAATGTCGCCAAGGGCAGAATCATTCAACCGGGCAACCCCATGTTCCACGGTAATCCGATGCCACCCACAATGTATAGGGTTGAAGTGGTTCGGGTGCTGCCAGGATGCGACGAGTTGTTACCTCCGATTCGACCCGCTGGGGCCGACGAAGAAGATGAGATGACCCTCAGCGCCTGCGTAAACTAGCCCCTGCTTTGGCCGAAGAGCCAGATTCGTTTGGGGGCGGGGGACACCACCCCACAGACAAGACCGCCAGTCGTGCCGGCGCCAAGCCATGGCAAGAACGCCGCAACGCTACCGGACCTGCCAGACATCCCTATGGCACAGGATCCGGACATCCCTATGGCACAGGATCCGGACGGCGACGACAACAACGATGGTACATTTACCAAAGTTGATAAGTACTTTGCCTAACATGGGTACGCTGACGAGTTCTGCGGGCCTCTTTCTCAAGAACCCAACCAAGACGACCGCGATCTAGCTGGTACGGCGGTGAATTCCAATTGCAACAGGCGTCGTCTGGCGTTCAGTTCTCAGGACACGCCTCCAGCTCCCACCTTCACCGAGCCTCAGATAGCTGAGGTGCGAAATATTATCAGCCCCAACACGCTCAAGAAGGCGGTCTGTGAGCAGAATTCGGTCCCATTACAGGAGATCAAGAAGAAGGGACGGAAACGAAAGACTAACAAGGGCGCCGGTGCGAGCCAGCCGGCACCGAGTTCGATCCGTGCTCAGGACGGGCCACCTTCACCTAAGGATATCTCGAGGAGGGTGCATGTGGCGGGTACGGCGATGCTACCGCCAAATACGCCGAATGCTGCAACCGGTGCTATGCGGAGTCTGCACGACAGTGTTCTTTCTTTGGAGAAGCGGCGTCTCAGAGAGAAGGATGTGGCATACCCGGTTTTCGTGGCCAAGGTGCTAGAGGTCAAGGGCTTTGTGGATGGCGACATTGAGGGTACGATCGTCCTGTGGTTTGATGACATCTTTGCTATGTTTAACCTTCATCCGCTGCACTACACCTTCGTTCGGCTGTTTTCGCTGAGTATGGAAATGCGGATCATTAGAGACAAGACCCCGGACATCGTGATAGTCGACCCCTTCTACATGCGTGCCAAGCACTTGAGCAGCGCTGGGGACCGCCAAGTTGCGAGTTCACACCTCGAAGGCGTCATTCTGGCAAACCCAGATAAGGATAACTTCCTTGTGGCTTACTTTCCCAAGTAAGTCATCCCTTAGCCGCCCCGTAACATATGATTTCTTAGATTTCGATCGTTCTTTTTTTTTCTAACATTCCGTGTTCTGTGTAGTGACACACATTGCACACTCATCCTCTTAAGCCCGAAATATTCCATGGCCACGTATTTCGACCCGAACCGTAACTCCAACATAGACTACACAAATGTCAAGAAAGTTCTTGATGATGTTCTCCCCGGCTACACCAAATCTGGAGGAAACTTCACCAGGGCAGTTCGTAAGTACGGCAAGCACATGTTCTCACACAATACGAAGTTCAACTGCGTCAAGCAGCCGCCTGGCGGTCAGAAGGATGCCTACTACGCCCTCCATCACATGCGGGCGATCGTAAGGGACCATCATCAACTTCTGCTACCAGATAATCTCAAAGATTGGGCCGCGAGCTTGTCGGCAGTCCAGGACGCAGACCTCAGACAAGAATTCTTTCGCATCCAGTCGGAGTTTGCGGACATCATCCATCAAGATGTCCTTCATACCTCGGGGCAGTTCTTCCTCAGATATCAACCGTCCAACAGTGAGATAGATCAAATGCTACAAATGCATGGTGACAACGACCGCGATTTCATGACCATCACGACAGACGGCGGCTTCATCCATGTTCCTGTCCGATGAGTCGAGTCGAAAGTTGTGATGTGTAGTTCTGAAACATTGATTGGCTCATGTTGTAATTATACTTTAAGGAATTCGTATGTCTCTTTGGTTTGGACAGTCGTTCAACTTAGATGTAATCGATGCTATTTATTAGTAGGACCATGAATCGTGCTATTAATGTCTTGCTTTTCTCTTACGATCCTTTTGTTGCATACTTACATATTGCTTATGTATTGTCTGTTGTTTGGCTTGTGCATAGAGATGCCGTCGTATGTCGTGTACAAGGGTAAGGTTCCCGGAGTCTACGACGACTGGGAGGAGTGTCGGAGACAGGTTCACCATTTTAGCGGTAACAGTTACAAAGGGTACACCACTAGGGCGGAGGCCGAATGTAGATACGCCCGCTATCTAGCGGGAGAGAGGAGGGAGCGTTGGAGGAACCGGATGAAGACCAGTTTGATCGCGATGATGCTCATCGTGATGACCACAGCTCTCTTCTATGTGATGGTAGTTTAGATGATCGATATCGACTTGTAATGTGAAGGCAAACTCGATACTCGCGGTCTTGAGACTTGTAATGTTTTATCTTTGTTCGGTCTTTTGAATTCGGAGACTAATATGATGAATTGTATTCGGAGACTAATCTTCTATTGTATTCAATGAATTTGATGTTGATGTGTGCTGCTGTCTATATTCTGTCCAATAATATATTTTGTAACCTGTGCAAAAATCAGAAAAGCAAAAAAAATAAAACCTAATATTCATACTAATGGCGCACTGTGATCATCACACTAATGGCGCATTAACTGCTGGTGCGCCATTAGAATGCCAAAGCACATGAGTACATATGGCCCCCTGGGAGGCATTCTAATAGCGCACTACAGGCTATACTAATGGCGCACTACGTGGTGCGCCATTAGAACACCAGATACTAATGGCGCACCAGTGGTGCGCCATTAGAATTTAATTCTAATGGCGTGATGCCAGTGGTGCACCGGTAGTGCGCCATTAGAAGGCAAATTCGGTGCGCCACTAGCATGCCTTTTCCTAGTAGTGTCGGTATCAACAGGGGGGTGGAGTTTTACTGCAGCAAGCCAGCTTTGACTCGGTGGCTATCTTAAACTACGACTGCAAGTAACTCTTTTGAGGCGGCGCACATGAGTCCACATATTCACCAATCAATACACCACTATGGATCCGCTCCCGTCTACCTACGAGAACGCCATCCATAGCACTCACGCTTATCTTGCGCATTTTAGAGTATCCACTTCCACTTCTCTATGAATTGTTATAGGCAACCCAGAAGTCCTTTACCGCGGACGCGGCTATTCGAATATTTTTATACCCTGCAGGGGTGTACTTCGTCACACATGTTTCCACCACTTAGCGTATGCACACAACATGTGCTTGGCAGACTTCAAGCGAAAACCGACGTGGGTGTAGACCACGACCTGACTAACCGCACAAGTCTCTAGTCCAGGTTTATCGCCTATTCGGGTTCCATCCGCAAGGAAATCCGGCCGGGGTGTCCTCAACGGCCCCAAACGATGTGTAAAGGGTCTCGAGACGCCAAACGGGCGCCCGGCATACCCGGCCATGGTGTACCTACCGCATCATAGCCCACCCCTAGGGTCAGCGCTACGCACGGCCGCCAACACACATATCCTATAAACACCAGAAACTAGTTGCAACTCCTGGACAGAGGACGAGAGGGGTCAGTAAGTCAAGCGGGGTCATATTTCAGGGCCCAATGTGGGGAAACCATCATTGCGGATAACGGCGTCCTTGCATAAGTCATATGATTAGCTCTTATGAAGGAATTCCGTTTCCTGGAACAAATCAGTTAGTGGCTTGGTGTGCTATGGAATTCATATGGAATGAACATGATCAGTCTAACAGACCAAGGAATACTTCGCACGTGCATAACTGACTTGGGATGATTCTAGAGGAGGTAAAAACATGCTTTCTCGAATTCATGGCGGCAACTTGCATCAAATGCACATGAATTAGAGGAAGTCGCTTCTTTCATCCAAGCATATGCTTCATGAATGGGACATGAAGAAAATGTTTACACAAATTTCCCACACTAGCTGGATGTTCAACACAAATCATGGAGGAGACAAAATGTTGCTGATGGGCTCAACAACAACTCATCGGAATTTCCATATCACTGTACTTCCACCATTATGTGAACAATGTGATAGTATTGGTCAGACCAAAAGATGTAATGGTGTATGCTCGAGGGATCAACCATGAGTAAGACAACATTACGAACATCGTTGGTTCTGATTTGACTTGACGATAGCCCATACCCAAGTCAAAGTTTTGACAAGGCAATAGATCCAACAATTGACACGAGGATCAATCAATGAAGATATCATCTTCTTCAACACACATACGAGATATCCCTTAAAATGAACTAAGTCGGGCAAGATTTTATCTTCCAACTCTCCAAGTTGTTGTTTGGATTAACCAACTAGCTCAGGGGTATCCCACATAGATTCTTAGAGAATGGGTGGTTTGGAGGAAACCCAACATGATCACGAACTCAACATAGCGGTCAGGTGACAACCTGGTAATACTTCCGAGAAGATATTCGGAACATCACGAACCACCGATAGGTTACTAAGCTCGAGAACAATCTTGCTTTTCAGAGCAAGATGATATGATCAACTAAGCAAGGATTGAATAATCCTAACTCATTGATCAAAGAGTGCACCAGAAATAAGGACTAGGTAACACGGTCAATCTTAGGATGATGATTTAATAACCAACACGCTAAGAATGAGAATATTGTCCATTTACTACCAAGCAACGAGTTGCTCGGAGCATTGATTTCACACATCACAATTCACTTGTTGGCATTACGGTTACAACAACACGAGGGCCGAGGAATGAATGATGATGGTGAGAAGTATCACTGCATCAAGAATTCATAAGAGATGGTGCAATTCCTATAATATTCTTGACATAAGTAGGGTAATACTCCAAGGTAGAACAGAGCAGAAGCTGGATTGGCATTTTGATCTGCAGAATACAATTGCTTTGACCCAATCCTAGATATGGATGAGGTACTGGAGTTTGTTTCTCCTAGACTCCTAGTCATTCCGGAATAGAATGGCCTGACAGAGCACAAGAATATGAGGTATCGATGAGCATGAATGCATGACATGCTCTTGACTATCAAATTATAAACGGAGATCAGGATACAACTAAAGAGAAGGACAACTCAAAGTAACATATAACTTTCTGAGTTGTGGATGCATAGATTAGTATGTCGAATCAAGTTCAACAGGTTTCTTCCGGATAACCCATGCAGAAAGGTAGAACTGGCAGAATCACAATTATGAATGGAAAACTCATCGAGGAACTCCCGTTGTGATCTTTTGATCCAACAAACTGCTGCCATAAATGGTTCATAGTATTTGGAAGAAGGAAATACCACGGACCTCGAGGACTAATGCAAAGGTTACTAATATCTTAAGGGAACTAGCAAATACTAACAGCACGAAGTAGGGTGAATCTCAGGTTCAAAAACCCAGGAGTAGAATACCTACTACTAATTGGCATCACGGGATGCTTGCGAGAATGGTGGCCAGAATCATCACACCAGAACACAAAACATTGCTAGATTACTAGGTGACTCCCTAAAACACCTAGGGTCATAATAATAGCTCCAACATCTGTTGAGGCAATAGAGTACCTCAACTCACCGATTAGCGTGGTTGAACTAGCCCAAAGGGACATCGGGAACGAAAAGAAGGGATTTGCAAATGCATCAAATTATTTAGAAACCTGGGATGACTCGGATAGCATAATGGCTGTAAAATGCTCAAAAGATTTGAGACATCCTACAAAACAGTGGCATGACCACTTAGCATCACAATATCAAGGTTCCGAGGCCAGCTATGAACACACGGAAGTAGTAGAAACTGAAATGAGACTTGAATCCATCGATCCTATAAGTCTATGGATTAGTAACACGTGATCCTGATAGAAAGATGAGAAATCCTAGTTCTTAATCCCGTAGAAGAGAAGAGGATGACTCAGATTAGAAGGCATAAGATAGAGGAGTAAAAAGAGCCTTACATTCCATCCCACAATCAATTCCCCTACATATAACTAAAGCATTTCTAGACTCAACTTCGACCAGTTTGGCTTGGTAATCCTACAGGTAGTCAGGCTCTGATACCAAAACTGTCAGGACCCCGATACCAAGTCATATCGATCTAACCGGTAACACCTCAAATCACTTTGCGGCCTCACGCACGGTATTCCCACGGGTGTCGCCTTACCATGGCCCGGGACCATTTGCGCCTTTTGGCTCACGTATATGATAGTGTCGCTAGCATCCATATGGCAGAGAACCCGGGCCGACATGGCTAGTCGTGAACCCAAAGCGGCACCAACCTATGGGGACAGGCATACATGAATCACATCGAGCATGTCGGTCAGCAGCGTATGAATCCAGACTGTAGCACTGGGCTAACAGGACTCCGGGAACCCGGGCTGTAGCAGGCTAGGCAGGACTCCGGATGTCACCGCATGACATTTCCCCGAAGGGACAGACACAGGAACGAAGTGAAACACATGTCGGCCAGTTAAGTGTCTTGAGCAGTAGTGCTGGGCTAGCAGGACTCCGGTGAACCGGCTGTAGCGGACTACTATGGCTCATGGAAGCACTAGACTACATTTCCCCATAAGAGAGGCTGCCAAGGATAAACAACTAGATTGTCGGATCCCACACATAACAAGCATTTCAATCATACACACAATATGCTCGATATGTGTAAATACAACATGGCATCACAACATAACTCTATGACTCAAATATTTATTCATTAAGCTCCGAGGAGCGAGATATTACAAACATGGGTCTCATGACCCAACACTCAGAGCATACAAGTCAAGGCACATGCAGAAGGTTAACATGTCTGGGTACAGACATCTACCAATGGAAAAGGCTGAGAAGCCTGACTATCTACTAGATCCTGCCGAGGGCACAAGATCGCAGCTGAGGTATCAAGCTAAACGTCGAAGACCACATGGAACTACTAGCGAGACTGAAGTCTCTCTGCAAAACATAAATTAAGCAAACGTGAGTACAAATGTACCAAGCAAGACTTACATCAGAACTAACTACATATGCATCGGTATCAACAGGGGGTGGAGTTTAACTGCAGCAAGCCAGCTTTGACTCGGTGGCTATCTTAAACTACGATTGCAAGTAACTCTTTTGAGGCGGCGCACACGAGTCCACATATTCACCAATCAATACACCACTATGGATCCGCTCCCGTCTACCTACGAGAACGCCATCCATAGCACTCACGCTTATCTTGCGCATTTTAGAGTATCCACTTCCACTTGTCTATGAACTGTTATAGGCAACCCAGAAGTCCATTACCGCAGACGCGGCTATTCGAATAGTTTTATACCCTGCAGGGGTGTACTTCGTCACACATGTTTCCACCACTTAGCGTCTGCACACGACATGTGCTCGGCAGACTTCAAGCGAAAACCGACGTGGGTGTAGACCACGACCTGACTAACCACACAAGTCTCTAGTCCAGGTTTATTGCCTATTCAGGTTCCATCCGCAAGGAAATCCAGCCGGGGTGTCCTCAATGGCCCCAAACGATGTGTACAGGGTCCCGAGACGCCAAACGGGCGCCCGACATACCCGGCCACGGTGTATCTACCGCGTCATAGCCCACCCCTAGGGTCAGCGCTACGCACGGCCGCCAACACATATCCTATAAACACCAGAAACTAGTTGTAACTCCTGGACAGAGGACGAGAGGGGTCAGTAAGTCGAGCGGGGTCATATTTCAGGGCCCAATGTGTGGTAGTAGCTGTTTCATGGATCACAAACACAGAACTCAGTTCCTGAGAACGGTTTCAATGAGACAACCCACCATGTACTCCTGCATGGCCTCTCACCGCTACCTTTACCAAATCATGTTCACACACTTAGCTCACACACAGTAGGACATGTTCACAACTTTCCAATTCATCCCCGATGAATCAGACCTGACACAACTCTAAGCAATAGCAGGCATGACAAGCAAACATGAATGAGTAGGCACATCAGGGCTCAAACAACTCCTACTCATGCTAGTGGGATTCATCTATTTACTGTGGCAATGACATGTCATGCCAAGGAAAAGGGGTTCAACTACCGCAGCATGTAACAGTTGAATCGCTGTTGTCCTAATGCAGTAAAAGAGAGCAGGAGCGAGAGAGTGGGATTGTATCGGAATGAACAAGGGGGTTTTGCTTGCCTGGCACTCCTGAAGATAATTATAGTTCTTCATCGGTGACATCGATCTCATCGTCGAAACCACGTCTATCGAGAGGGGACAAATACCGACAACAGAGAAAGAAACACAATCAATGCAATGCACAATATGATGCATGATCATGACATGTCAATATGCTGTGGTTTGAGCTAATGCAACTAGCAACATGTTAAATGGAGTTGGTTTGAACCCAAGGTTCAAATTCAAACTCCATATGTGAGAGTTTAAATTCCATTTATATGAATTGTCCGAAACAGCAGCCATAAGTCGTTCTAACATGCATGAAAATGCCATAAACAGATTCCTTGAATTTTTTTGATAATTTTTCATATATAGATTGTTTCGTTCTGAGCTACGGTTGATTTTATATAAATCCAGAAAAGGATTTACTGCGTCAGCCTGACGTCAGTGTAACGTCAGCGGTCAACTAAGACGGTCCAGGTCAACTGACCTGTGGGACCCATTGGTCAGTGTCTCAGGCTGGTTTGGGTCTATGACAGGTGGGACCGGTCAACGTTGACTTGCCAAAGTCAAAGCTGACATGTGGGGTCCACACCGATTATCACTAACCTAAACAGGGAGTTAGACTAAACTAGTTGGGCCTGGGGAGCCACATGTCATCGACACAGGCACTAACTAAATGAGTTTAGCGCCTAAGCTAATGGCGCCACGTCAGCAGGTGATGTCGGCGACCATAGCAGCGTCGGGAACTCACCGGAGTTGGTCGGGGCGGCGCTACAGACCGCGGCTGGCATAGCTAGAGGACAGAAACGATCTCGGGGAGGAGGGGGCAGGTGTTGGAGCTCACAGCAATCTCAAGGGAGGACTAAGCGGGCTCGGGGAGGCGGAGACGGCGGCGAATCGCCGGTGAGGTTGCCAGCGGCCGGAGGTTGGGGATAGCTTGGGGAAGACGCTACAGGGCTCCCGCGGTCAAATGGGTTGGTGTAGATGATGCAGAAGGCGATGGCGGTTCCTCTGGACCCATCGGGGAGGCACGGGATGGACGGTGGCCGCGGTAAATTGCGTCGGCGACGACGAGCTCCGCTCGGGTGTGCTCGGGAGAGGTAGCAGAGGGCGAGGGGGAGAGCAGAGAGTGAGGGAGAGGAGCGAGGGGCCACGGGGCATCTCCGTGGCATCGCTAGAAGGCCCGGGGAGGAAGCAGGAGGTGGCCAGGGGCGAGCGTGCACGGTGACATGCCTCTACCTACTGGCAGAGGTTGAAGACGACCGCTTCGGCCAGTGGGCTGGGCCACCAGCTGGGCCGCCAGGTGGCCTGCACAGGAGGTAAGCCCAGGTAGGTTTCCTTTCTCTCTCTTCTTTTATTTGTTTCTGTTTTCTATTATTCTGTAGTCTTTAGGGCTTTATTAAAAATACTTAGACACTTCCAAAAATCATGAAACTACTCATGATCACTGTTGGGAATATATCCTACAGTAAACATTTTAGTTTATGATTATTTGAGCATTTAAAATATTTAATAGCATTTAAATGCCCAAATGCAAATAGAGTATGATTTAATCCAGAGCCCAAATATGTCATGGAAAAATGTGCATCACCTTTGGTTACTGTTTCCAGCATTTTCCAAGAATGATGAACATTTTTTAAAGCCATTTGGTTTTACTGGAAATATTTTGGTTGAACCTAGTGAATTCCTTTAATGCTAGGGTTTAGGCAATCCCCATTTCAAGTTTCTTTCAAAGTTTAAACATGATGCGCACATGAAGTAAGCCTAGTGCAATGCCAGAAGCTAGGGATGTGACACCATGGCCACAATATGGGCTGTAATGCTATCATAAAGAATATGGGCTCAAAAAACCCGTAAGAATTATCAAATGTGCTATAAATTATTTGAAATAATGGCAGATGGGCTATATGCTATTTTCCACAGATTTGAGGCTTTCCACAGATGGCCTGTATACTGTTGGATGTCCATCCAACGGCCGTTGTGCTTCTTCAATCTCTGCTCTTCCTGCTCCAGCCGCTCAAACAAGCGCCGGTGGGACTGCCTGCTCCCTCCTCCCCGGGGCCGGCTGTGCTGCTGTGCAAGCCTCACCGCCCCACCGTACTCCCATCGCTGGCCTAGCCATCCCTCTACTCACCCACACCTGTTCTTATTCTCCGGCGATGGCAGACGAACCAGTAAACCCTCGTACAGTCGTACTCCCCTCCGCGTGGGAAACAAAAACAACGGCCGAGTCTTCCCTGCCTCCGTGTCATTCCCTTCCTAGGCCTCGCCGTCGTCCACCGCCCTGGTGCTCTCGGCGTGGCGTGGTCAGCTTGGTCAACGACCGACATGCATCTGAAGTGGATTGTACGTGGAGAGGCTGACAGCTAGGTCCACGGCCGCACGCAAGGAACTGCCTCCTTATTACGCGCAAAATAATGATTTCCTCCACCTGACATCTGGGACCCACCGAAACGGCCTCTGTATTTTGCGAAAAAAATGTTACCGCCGCTGACAGCTCAGACCCACCAGCTATATCTTCGCACGCAAGGAAGTGCCTCCTTATTACGCACAAAAAATGAATACTCCCCCTGCTAGCTGGGACCCAGTATAGTGGGCCTACTAAGTTGACGGGGACGAAGGGCTTTGTCAGCTTAGTCAATATGCATGATTCTAGCTCGACTGACCGTATGATGTCCATCCAACGGCCGTAGTGCTTCTTCAACCTCTGGTCTTCTTGCTCCAGCCGCCCAAAGCAGCGCCGGTCGTGCCGCCTGCTCCTGCCTCCCATGGTCGGCTGTGCTGCCGCAGAGGCCTCACCGCCCCCATACTACTCCCACCGCTGGCCAGGCCATCCCTCCACTCCACTCACCCACACCCCCTATTATTCTACGGCGACGGCAGCGCAGCCGAACCAGTGAACCCTCGTACTCCTCTCTGCGTGGGCATCCACTGCCGCGTCTTCCCCGGCTCCGCGTTGTCCCCTTCCTAGGCCTCGCCGTCATCCACCGCCGTGGTACTGTCGGCACGGGGTGGTCAATGTGGTCAACGGCCGAATTCCATCGGAAGAATAATGTACGTGGAGAGGCTGACAACTGGGTCCACGGCAGCCGCAAGGAAGTGCCTCCTTATTACGCGGAAAATAATTATTCCTCCACCTCACAGCAGGGACACACCGGACGCCCACCAGTATATCGTGAAAAAAATGTTTGCCCCTGACTGCTGGGACCCACACGACGGGCCACCGTATTTTGCGAAAAAACGTTCCCCCTGCTGTCAGCTCGGACCCACCGGAAGTGCCTCCTTATTACGCACAAAAAATGAATACCCCCTGCTAGCTAGGACCCACCTTAGTGGCAAGCTGACTTGTGGGCCTACTAAGTTGACGGGGACGGAGGGCTTGTCAACTTAGTCAATATGCACGATTCAAGCTCCAGTGACCGTACGATGTCCATCCAACGGCCGTAGTGTTTCTTCAACCTCTGGTCTTCTTGCTCCAGCCGCCCAAACAAGCGCCGGTCGTGCCTCATGCTCCTGCCTCTCGTGGCCGGCTGCGATGCGGCGGAGGCCTCACCGCCCCCTACTACTCCCACCATTGGCCAGGCCATCCCTATACTCACCAACACCCCCTGTTATTCTGCGGCGACGGCAGCCTCACACTGCAGCGAACCAGTGAACCCTCGTACTCCTCTAGGCGTGGGCATCCACTGCCGCGTCTTCCCCAGCTCCGCGTTGTCCCCTTCCTAGGCCTCGCCGTCGTCCACCTCCCTCGTGCTCTCGGCGCGGCATGGTCAACGTGGTCAAGGAACGGCTTCCATCGTACATGGACTATACGTGGAGAGGCTGACAGCTGGGTCCACAGCCGTAGCAAGGAAGTGCCTCCTTATGACATGCAAACTAATTATTCCTCCACCCGATAGCGGGGACCCAACGGACGGGCCACCAGTATTTTGCAAAAAAAATTGTTCCCCCCTGACTGCTGGGTCCCACCGGACGGGCCACCGTATTTCGCAAAAAAACGTCCCCCCCGCTGTCAGCTCGGACCCACCGGAAGTGCCTCCTTATTACACACAAAAAATGAATACTCCCCGACTAGCTGGGACCCACCTTGTTATGAGGCTGACTTGTGGGCCTACTAAGTTGACGGGGACGAAGGGCTTTGTCAACTTAGTTAATATGAACGATTCTAGCTCCATTGACCGTACATGTCCATCCAACGTCCGTAGTGCTTCTTTAACCTCTGGTCTTCTTGCTCCAGCCGCCCAAAGTAGCGTCGGTCGTGCCGCATGCTCCTGCCTCCCATGGCCGGCTGTGCTGCCGCAGAGGCCTCACCACCCCTACTATTACCACCGTTGGCCAGGCCCTGCAGCGACGGCAGCCTCACACCGCAGCCGAACCAGTGAACCCTCATAGTCCTCTCCGCGCGGGCTTCCACTGCCGCGTCGTCCCCTTCCTAGGCCTCGCCGTCGTCCACCGCCGTGGTGCTCTCCGCGCGGCGTGGTCAACATGGTCAAGGAACGACTTCCATCGGAAGAGTACTGTACATGGAGAGGCTGATAGCTGGGTCCACGGCCACAACCCAGTTTTTTTGTGATTTGCCAAGTAAGTCGCTTTGTCAGGCCTGTTGGGTTGCAAATCTTTCAAGACGAGGAGATCTTTCATTCGGCTGGCCGAGAAAATGGCCCATCAGTAATGAGAAATGGGTTGTACATTTTTAAAACACATCAAACCGGCAATTAGTTTCTAATATCTTTTTTTTTCATTTCAAGATTTTAAATTACATTAATTTTTATGCGTGGAGAATTTGTTGGATTTTATATTGATAAACATTTATTTTTAAAATAAGTTTGAATGTGAGTCGAAATTTTGGGATTAAAACAGTTTGGACCGCACCGAAATATGCAAAATTTCGTATAATTTTTTAACCGTTGCCACAATATGGGCTGTAATGCTAACAAAAAGAATATGGGCTCCAAAAAAACCTTAAGAATTAGCAAATGGGCTATAAATTATTAGAAATAATGGCAGATGGGCTGTATGCTGTTTTCCACAGATTTGAGGCTTTCCTAAAAAAAGGTTGACGCACAAGCACTGACTGTTGGATGTCCATCCAACGGCCGTCGGGCTTCTTCAATCTCTGCTCTTCCTGCTCCAGCCTCTCAAACAGGCATCGGCGGGACTGCCTGTTCCCTCCTCCTCGCGGCCGGCTATGCTACCGCGCAGGCCTGACCGCCCGACCGTACTCCCATCGCTGGCCTAGCCATCCCTCTACTCACCCACACCTGCTGTTATTCTCCGGCGACGGCAGATGAACCAGTAAACCCTCGTACAGTTGTACTCCCTCTGTGTGGGAAACAACTGCCGAGTCTTTGCTGCCTCCGTGTCGTCCCCTTCCTAGGCCTCACTGTTGTCCACCGTCCTGGTGCTCTCGGCGCGGCGTGGTCAACATGGTCAAGGAACGACTTCCATCGGACGTGGACTATACGTGGAGAGGCTGACAGCTGGGTCCATGCCGCAGCAAGGAAGTGCCTCCTTATTATGCGGAAAATAATGATTCCTCCACCTGACAGCTGGGACCCATCGGACGGGCCACTGGTTTCGCGAAAAAATGTTTCCCCCTGACTGCTGGGACCCACCAGCTACATCTTCGCACGCAAGGAAGTGCGTCCGGGCAAAAATAAAATGTTTCGCCCCCTGACTGCTAGGACCCACCAGCTACATCTTCGCAAGCAAGGAAGTGCCTGACAGTTGGGACCCACCTGGTCGAAGCGTACGTAGCGTTGTCATTCTGGTCACGAACGTGTACGTACATACTAGTCGATGTAGACGCGCACACGTGTCGTAGTAGAGGCGCGTATGTATCGTAATACAAGCGCGCACGTAGCATGTACACGTACGTACATCGGCCAGGGTGCAAGAAAGAAAATACGACCACGTATGTGTACATACGGGCGGGGTCTCGAACGCCTACTCGTGCATACGTACGGTGAGGGCTCGTGTACATGGCTGGGTCGGAATAGAGAAACAACGTTGTCGTCGTGTTCATGGGGAGGCAACGGAATGCGTCGTGTTCATGGGGAGGCAACAAAATGCGTCGTGTTCATCGGGAGGCAAAGGAACGCGTGAGAGCCAACCGGCTGGGTCGGAACGGAATGCGTGGTCGTGTTCATCGGGAGTGCTTGGACGGAACAGGCGATGGAAACGAGGCCTGGCGTATCGCACAACGGAGGAAACGGACCTCCTACGTTCGGAACGGGGTCCTGTTGATCGGGAGGGGTCAGGCGTACCGCAAAACGGAGGAAACGGACCTCCTACGGTCGAAACGGGGGTCCTGTTCATCGGGAGGGGTGTGGCGTACCACAAAACGGAGGAAACGGACTTGTGTTGGAGCGCTACGGTCGAAACGGGGGTCCTGTTCATCGGGAGGGGTGTGGCGTACCGCAAAACGGGACTCCACGGGATACTCTTCATCTCCACCGTCGACCCCCTCCAGCCTCCACGAGCTACTGTTCATCCACCGTCGACCTCCTCCAGCCTGCACCTGCGACTGTTCATCCATGGCTTCCTGGTCATCCAGCCTCCACCGCGCGCTACTCCACCGGCTACTGTTCAACCAGCCCTCTCCACGGGCTCCTGTTCAACCACCCCTCCACGGGCTACTGTTCATCCTGCCCTCCACCGTCTACTGTTCATCCTGCCCTCCACGGGGTGGTCCTGTTCATCCAGCCCTCCACGGGGTCCTGTTCATCCATCCCCAACCGGCACAATCGATCGGGGTCCTGTTCATCCAGAGGCAACACCACGGGGTCCTGTTCATCCACCCCCACCAGGAACTGT